>NW_004797482.1:139120-161380 GCF_000002075.1 Aplysia californica | reverse complement strand
TACGCTTTTAGTTTAGTAGGCTACAGTTGTAATGGAACGTTTGTTCAGGGCACAGAATTCTACAATTTTTCTGTTATCACAGTGTAGAATTCTGTGGTTTAGGGTGAACGCAAAATTTGGTGAACACGCACCAGGTGAGAATAGCCACAAGACTCGCCTGCACTATTCTCACTCCGGGTGAGAATAGAGGTGGCCTTGAAAAAAAAGGTCATTGTTTATAATGCCCTTTGTGTTCTCAATCAAAGTAGGTCAGTCCTATCCTGCCCGCTTCCCATGTAGCCTGGCTCACGCCCTTTAAAAAGGGCCTGCGCGCTTCCAGGGTTGAAATTTTTCCACTTGTAGCGTCCGGTTTGATAGTTTTTATGTGCCGCCTACAAAGCCTAGTTTATTATGTGAAGTGGAGGGTCGTACACATAGCCTCGATGCTATGCATACTGGAGAGCCGTACGCATAGCCACTTCGAAAAAAAAAAATCTGGGGTGTAACAGAGGGCAGGGGCATGTCCCACTGTTTTAACCCATTATGTACAAGTTTCTTTACCATGCGAATATCACCCCGGGTGAGAATAAAATAATATTTTTATTTTCACCCCGGGTGGGAATAACGACAGCCATTTCAGAAACTTTGTCCTTTTGTCCTGTTCTTTCCCACATCTCTTTTTTTCTTTATATTCTATCCTGCCACTTAATTCTAAGGATACTCCTATTCCTAATATGTAGACTGTAGATTTAAAAAGTCTGGACTTTATTCAGTACTGTCTTTGTTGTTGGTCTTCCAAGTTTCGCAGCCATAGAGGGGTACAGACTTGACATTGGAATAAGTCGAATCTTGGAGCGCAGTAAGATGCAGCTTGCTTTCCAGACAATTTTTGAATTTTGATTTATGCTGACCTTGCCTTGGCGGTTCTTGTAAACTTGTAAAATTGACTCAAGATTACTAGCCTAGATCCACCCCCTGCCACATTATGGGATATGGCAGTATGATCTACAGTCACATTTCATAAGCTATGGGCTGAAAAAAGTTTGAAAATAACAACACTACAAACAGTAAACTTTTCAATTTTGAGATGGTGAAACGACTTCAGTATATCATCAGAAAGTGGCTATTCTCACCCGCCCGGAAGTTCTCGCAAGATCTACTCCTCCCCTCTTCTCTCTCTCTCTGTCTCTTTCTGAATACTGTCTATCGGTGTGGACGATCAAATTGACCAAAACAAAGTTCAAAAATGATGTTAAAACACAAAAGTAAATTAATTTGGTTGTCTACAAAGATGCTACGGCTATTTAACTTTTCGAATCGAGCCGAACTACGCGGGTCGCCATTTTGTTTTGCCTGGAAGTTCTCGCGCTACTCCTCTCTCTCTCTCTCTCTCTCTCCACTGCTAAAAGCGTACAATTTTGTCTGTGGGCAGGGGAGAGAGAGAGAGTGAGAGAGAGAACAAAACAAAATGGCGACCCGCGTAGTTCGGCTCGATTCGAAAAGTTAAATAGCCATAGCATCTTTGTAGACAACCAAATTAATTTACTTTTGTGTTTTAACATCATTTTTTAACTTTGTTTTGGTCAATTTGATCGTCCACACCGATAGACAGTATTCAGAAAGAGACAGAGAGAGAGAGAAGAGGGGAGGAGTAGATCTTGCGAGAACTTCCGGGCGGGTGAGAATAGCCACTTTCATAGCCAAAAGACTCGCCTGCACTATTCTCACCCCGGGTGAGAATAGAGGTGGCCATATCATCATCAGCTGTGCAGTGTCAGTTAACTGTCAGTGGTCAGTAAACAAACTGGTCTGGGAGCGACAAAATTAGGATCTCCAATCCAATCTAGAAAATCTAGTCTAAATGTAGATCTAGATCTATGTTGATGATAATCCTGACTGCCTCCATGTTTAAACTATTTTTTTCCGTATAAGTAAGGCAGTCACCTACCTTGACTTGTAGACACTTCCTTCACGTATCCGGTCGCCTACTCTTCTGTTGCTCCTTGTCAAAACAGAATAAATAATGCGATAATTTTATCGAAACTTTTTACTTGCAAAAGATCGTCGAAAGTGATCACAAATGAATAGATCTAGATATCTAGGTGATCTAGGCTAGGCCTACAATCGTCATGAATTTTTCACATTGCTGTAGATGAACGAAGTCTATTAGAATATTAAGGTATCTTACCTTTTAGACAAAAGCTGCTATAGCATGGTCTTCCTTTCTGTCGAACTAAAATGATGATTATGTAAACAAAAACAATAATGATACATTACTTTCTCCTTCAAATAAATTCAGGGGCAATCACTCTCGTTTTCCGGAAGTAGCTCTTGGATGCCGACGAATGCCACGTCGAGGCCATTTTGTTTTAGTAAACGTTGCATGACAACACACACCTTGCTATCTAGATCTCGTAGCTGCCTGAAGTTCAGCACATTTTCATCTGGAAAATGGGAGGATCTGCAAGTACAGAGGTTCCTGGAGGAGGCACAGAAGGTTACCATGTTTTACGAGTAAGGCATTTTTGCATTGCAAACTCAAAATTTGCTTTCAATGGTGGTTGAAGATGTTCACCTCATCATCATGTTGTAAACAATAAAAACTTTCAGTAAACTATACCAACAGTAGGTCTAGAATCTATGATAGTCCTAAAATAAATGATACCGCTGCACCGGTACGTCCCATTCATTTTCAAGGCAGTATATTGTCCACATGTTTCTCCTTTCATTTTGCATCTCTGCATCATAGAGATCTAATTGTGAAAGAACTGAGAGAGAGCAGGTCTTGTCTTTGAAACGGTAGCGGTCAAGCTAAAGTTCGATTGTAATGAATTCAACGCTGAGAAGCATCAGTTTTAAATGCGACAGTGGTTGCAAGTATGCTCAGATCTTTCCTTGGAGTTGAGACCTTCATGTGAACTTCATTGAGAAAAGATTTTATCAAAATGAATGATTTTATGATGGAGAGACATTGCTTTTTTAAAACTTGTTTTGTTGTTGATTGATTTGACAGGTTCAAGATGGTTCCCCTGGTCATAAGGCAGGCCTGGAAGCATTTTTTGACTTCATTGTTGCAATTGGAAATACACGTCTTGTAAGTTGCATTTATTTAGATTAAAGTTTAGCCTACCTGCATGAGTGCAATGTCATTTTCATTGATCTTTCTATCATCCATTCCCTTTCTCACCCTGCACTAGGGGTAGGGCATGAACAAACACTTTCCACCGTCTTCTATCCTGGGCTAGCCTCTTGCTTTTATGAACATAAATTTCTGTGATTCTTCTCCAGGTTCCGTGCAGTCTTCCCCTTATCTTCCTGGATTCCAATCCAACACTGTCTTAATGTATTAATGCAGCTGCTTAACTTCCTGAGAGTATCATGTCCAGTCCATCGCCACCGCCTACTTCGAACCTCATTTCTGACTGGGACCTGTCATGTTTTCCTTAACAGATCCTCGTTAGTGACCCTGTCTGTCCATCTGAACCTATTAACTTTCTTAAAAACAATGTCATTTTGCTTCTGTTGAAATACTCACCTCTTATATTTTCTTCCTTTGCATTTTTTTCGGCTTTTTGCCATGTGTCTATATCCTGTCCCTTCTTTTTGTTGTTGGTCAATGATTTGGGGAATAGTCTGGTATTGGCCGCAACAATAACTTTGGAGTGTGGGTTTTGGATTTACCGACGATTACTTCTGGTTCTAAACGATTACTACTTTTCGATGCATGTGCCAATATGATGTTTGATGTACGGGGAGTGAGAGATATCGAACCTAATTTTGCAAAATATCAAATTGTGGTTGAATTCAGAAACCCCCTGATATATTTTTATTAGGTCAGGGGGGCAAGAACGCCCCTAGTTAAAAACAAATGAAATATTATGGCTCATTTTGTACCAGTTGAAAAATAGCAGCGCTTCTCTTGCTCTCTTTCAGTCAGATAAAACATAGATACCAATTATTTAAGTCGGCATCAATATCTGGTACTCTTGGGGCCAAAACCGGAGAATCCGATTTGGTATAATAATAGTCTATTTTTGAGTTTTCTCTTATTGACTTTAACTGGTTCCAATCGAAAATTTAGTGTTTGTTAAGATTGTGTTGCAACTCACTCTTATTTGAAGAAATTTTTCTCAGATAATAGTGGTGGGTGATTCCTGGGTTTATCTTTCTAGTAGCCACAGATTCCCAATTCTCGATTCTCACAAGCCAGGATCTGTAGGAATCGAATCTGAACTGAATTACTGATCACTGCTATACTGGAAGCTCTGGTCTCCAGCCAGTCTCTGGTTACTTCTGTCTGTGAGGCATAACCAGTCCCTTGATTACTTCTATTAATGCCAAACCCTGACCAGATCTTTGATTAATTGTAGCAACACCCATTATTACCCAATGCCTTGATTACTTTTGACAACTCCAGGCCCTAATATTGGTTACCTCGCTAGGCTCCCACGCAAAAACACGCTGACCAGACAAAGGAAGCAAGGAGAGCGTCCATCAATCTATATGTTACTTGCATTACTTTGAGAGAGAATAAAGCAGACGATGAAGGGGGTTACCAGGTGAACAGTACAAAAGCAAAGTCAGTTTCAAGTTTGTCCAAATTTTCATGCAAACTTTCCACCATTTGTATTCATGATGTATGTGTCGGACAACTAAGTTGCAAGTCTTTATTTTTTGTGCATTCCCATTTCCGGCCTTACTTTTAAAAAATTTACATTATAATGAGACTGTGAGACGTCCACCTGTCTAGGATGGCCACTTTACTCCTCCACAATGGATGGCCGTCTTTGACAATTTCGACTCTAACTTTGTTTTCATACCATATAATTGCTATGGTTACAGAACCAGGATAATGACACTCTGAAGGAACTCCTCAAGGCCAACATAGAGAAACCATTGAAGGTGACGGTGTACAGCAGCAAGACACAGAACGTACGGGACATCAGTCTCATCCCCTCACACAACTGGGGCGGTCAGGGGCTGCTTGGGGTCAGCATCAGGTCGGTCTCATACTGTTGTCTCAGCTTTTGAAATAATGATCAGGTCATAGATTTTTGAAGGAATATAATATGCTAAATGCTTGCCACAGTGTCGCCATCTATAGAAACAAAATTGTAAATATAATTATCTATAAACTGCAGCTCTGTGTACTATGTGTAGAGTCATGAAGCAAGTTTTTTTTTTAAATTTTGGTTATTTTAGGGATGAAACCGGACTAAAAATTGTTAGGCCAAAAAGAAGAGAATGACAGAATTATTTTATGACTAAGGGACTGGCCAGCCTACTGACATGTAAAGTTTCACTGTTTTCTGAGATAAAGATTATTTGCATTCTGTCAAAGGATCTGTCCTGGGAAAGCCATTAAAACTCACATTACTGTGTGTACTGATCTCGCTAGTCTATTGATTGACAAATGTGAACACAGTGGGATTGATTACATGAGGGGGGGGGGGGGGGGTTCTTCATCTGCTGACTGTGCAGTCATAAAAAGCTTTTTGGCTGTGCGGTCATAAAAAAACCCTTTGGCTACAAAAAATGGGTAATTATTGCGTAATGAACAGTGCTACTGTTGTTATGCTGTGGGTGATCCCACAGTACACATAATTATTATCATAATAATTACACATTCTTTACTGAATGAGATGGTGGCTTGAAAAAAACATGTTTCCATTTAGATAGGCAGTAGATCAATGATCCCATCATGTCACTGTTTGGTTTTGTCCCCAGATTCTGTTCCTTTGAGGGTGCAAATGAAAATGTGTGGCATATCCTGGTAAGTTTCTCAGTAAAGTTGTACTAGTAATATTGGATTGTTTGTATGCAGTCTATTGACTCATTCGCTACGTATTATTTTCGGCTTTTAGACGAATTTTTTTCTGGAGGGCGAAATGAGATGATGACTAGTGCGCATTTCACAGGTCTTGGGGGCCATAAATTCAAATAAATATCAACATATTATATACCAACATTTTCAGTATGGTTTGTAGAATACATCTGTATTGTTTATTTGAGTATTTTTCAACTTTGATTCCTGTAAGAGGCGATTATGCAACACAATTGTGATTGGCTGCGGATAAAATTTGAAAACAAAATTATAATCTCAGATGAAACTCAAAAAATATGTTTGCATCTAGTCAAATTATACATCAAAATAACCATAACTGTATATAGAACAGGAAAATATTGAAAAATGAGCAGTTATTCACATACATTCCATAATATTTGTACATTTGGATCGTAACCTCCGATATTGAAAAAAAAAATGTTTTAAATAATTTTGAAAAAAGGATCCCAAACAGAAAAAAACACTCGTATCTTATATGGAATTATTCAGAATTGCATTTGGAATAAACCTATACATGTATTGGGTGGTACTTTTTGAGTAAATTCACCAAAAAGTAGTGAATTTGGGGAGAAAAAAATATTTTGACTATTTAGATCTAGGCCTAGATCTAGCACTCAAAAATATTGATTTCTCAATTACAGTGCACTGGCAATTTGAGTCCAGTAGTATCAATATTATAAGAAGAGTCCTACACTTCTTTAGTGAGCAAAATAATGATACATTTTGTTGTGTAAAAGTACAAAGACTGGTGTCTGGCTATAATTTGGGCTTCGCGATAAAACGTCGCATAAACTTCAAAATCCTGTTTCAAAACTGAATCAAAACTTCCAATTTTCGGTGGAAACACTTGACCCGGAAGTCAACTTTATATTATGACCTTTATTTTAACATGGATATGTGGATTGGAATAGAAACCAAGTTAAAATTGAACGTCAGTTCTCGAGCCGCCGGGGGCGGCTTAGTGTACTGACGACACTCTAGCCGCGCCGCCCCCCACGGCTCGGTGTAGTGAATGAGTTAACGCTGCATGCAGTTAAAGTGTAAAATGGGGCATTGATTTTTTACTCATCTCCTGTATGGCATGCCATAGTTGTATGCTGATATTATGTTTTGTTGGTGGGAAAGATTTTAGAAATAAAAAATGCTGCCAAGAGATTTATTTTTATTTTTATGAGGCAGAGCGAGTTATCGTTTCCTGCACTTTGCCATCACAAGACTCATAAAAACCCTTGCCATCAAAGGCAAAGGTATTTTGGGGAAAATCCGAAGAAACTGGGTTGTAAACATCGCCGATCTGCGAGATTTGACGGCAAAGTGTTAAGGATGGGGGTCATGGTTTTTTACAAGGTTAAAAGGGAAAATACTTGATGGTAGCTTTTATGAAGACTGACCTTAACCTTTTCTTGTACACAAGAAGCCAATAGCTTTTAACGTTATTGTTTTTATTACAGTAGCTCTGTGCCTATGTCTGATTGAAAATAGTCTGTGTGTGTGTGAGAGAGAGTATGCATTATTATATATTACATGAGAAGAAAGGAAGTAGTATGGAAGGTTTTGAAAATGGGTATTCCAATGTAAAGCACATTGAGCTACTTTTTTGGAAATGCGCTATATAAATGTTATATATTATTTTATATGAATAGTCTGAAAAACTTTTATGAAAACTGTTAAATCTGCAAATCAATTATGAGAAGGGGGTATCTACAGGAGTCTTGTTTTTTTGTGGATTCCTTCATGTGTGACTCTAGCTTTTTGATTCTGTATTTTTAGCAAGTAAGTGTGTACATTGATGCCATTAGTTTCACAATTGTGGCATTTACTTTTCAAAGGTTCTTTAAATTTGTTTTGTTGGTTTTTAATGTACAAGAGGTTATTGACTTGAATGGGTCTCATTTGACGAAAGTGTCTCCACCATTTTGTCTCATCAGGAAGTCCAGCCCAATTCCCCAGCTGATTTGGCAGGCTTGAAGTCAGACTCAGATTTTGTGATTGGAGCAGATTCTGTCCTGCATGAGGTGAGTGAAGAGGGATGTCATTTATTTTTTGTTCCTGATAGCTGCTATTAACTTCTGTTTGATCATGCAAGCTGGGGTTGTTGTTTTTTTCTATGCTGGTTGTGAATGTCACACTTTAGCCTCACCTCTAATCCTTGGCACTTTATATGACCTATTTGAGTTGCAAGTGCTGTAAAACTTACTGAAGCTAAAGTAAGTGGGTGGTTGGCAGGTGTTCTGGTATGGATTGCTCCTTCTTTCCTATCAAACATATATCGTTCTTATCTTTCATCCCTTTTTTTTTAGGTGACACATCTATTCTTCGGCACTTATATGACCTCATTGTGTTGCAAGTACAGTAAAACTGTTACTAAAACTAACTAAAAAAGCTAAAGCAATTTGTTTACCTTTCAGTCTGAGGATCTGTTCACCTTGATCGAGTCTCACGAGGGGAAGGCGCTGAAGCTGTACGTCTACAACACAGACTCGGACTCATGTCGCGAGGTCACCATCACACCCAATGGAGGCTGGGGTGGCCAGGGCAGGTCAGTGGTGAAATATAATACATAGTCCCTTAGCTGCCGACCAGTTCATAAAAAATGTATTTAATACATTATGGGTGATCAGAGTACGGAAGTTCATTTTTGTGTCGAAAATACATGTTCTCTGTTTTTTAGTGTGGTTCACCACCCAATTTGCGGATATTGAAGAAAAATTTATTAACATTCAATACGCGATGTTATGAATAATGATAACAAAGCCTATATATAAATCAGTGGGAAGTGTGTCCATTACCTAAGTAAAAGTTCTTTACCTAATGTTTCTCACATTACTGTTGCAGATCTGCTTTGGGTAGCTTGAATGTATTGCATGTAGAAAAGTGTGCGCGAATGGTTAGGAGAGGCTTATTTGACATTAGTGGTTGATGGGTGTTCTGGTGTGGTTTGCTTCTTCTTTCCTATCAAACATCTATCTCCCCTCCTTCTTTTTTATGTTTGTTACTCTCTTGTAACACCTTTAATCTTCTTGCGCTCGTATGACCTTATGCAGTTGCGAGCGCTATAAAACCTTTACTAAAACAAACAAGGTTATTTGGCCATTGCCCACCATCGTGACCCGCCGCATGGGTAGAGTCTGTTTATTGGTTTTGAAAAGTTGGCAGCTAAGTAGTCTTCTACATTGTGTGGATGCTGGACAATTTCGTTACCTCTTAGTTTTGAAAGTAATTCTGCCTTCCCTTGACTTTTGTGGCCCTGTGTTCACATTGTGCCTCTGACAAATCTATTTTTTAAAATGCTTTCAAAAGGGTGGAAATTTAAGAACATTTTCCTCTATCATATTATTCATGTTCATGATTGAATGCTATTTGAGTCTGTTATTGAGTAAAAGCAGAAAATTGTAATAGCAAAGTGGTAATGGTGCTGGTGTGGGTGGTTGGCTGGTTCTCTAGTGTGGTTTTTTCCTCCTTTCCAATCAGTTTGTTTGATATGAGGTGTTATCTCGCACGTTTTTTGTGTTACTCCAGGTGAGATCTATTCTTGTCCTTTAAAATAAAATGCAGTCTGATAAACTTCCCTCTATCATCTTTATCTCTTCTCTTCTTATGTATGACCTTATTGTGTTGCAAGTGCCGTAAAACTCTTACTAAAACAACTAAAGCCAAAGCATCTGATGCTTGGTGTGCAGTCCTTATGTACCAATGTATCTATGCTTTGTTTCTCTCCCAGCCTTGGCTGCAACATCGGCTACGGATATCTTCATCGGATCCCCAAGCGTCAGTTCCCCTCGGGCAAAGGCCAAGTTCTCAACAACGCAGTCATCCCAACAGCTCCTCCCCCCTCGCCCCCTCGGGACGGCTTCTCAGAGGTACTTTGTGTGTGATATCCCAACGCAAAGTCTCAGTGGGGATTCTCAAGACAGCAGCTTTTAGCAGTCATTTTAACGTCAGTGGCTGTACTTTTAAAAAATCCTGTACATTTTTGTGAAGTGCCCACGGTTCGTGCGATATGAGGTGTAATCTCACGCGTTTTTTTTTTTACTCTCTGCGAGATTGATTCTAGTCTATTAAAATAAAAAACAGTCGGATAAACTTCCCTCTTGTGTTTAGTTGTTTTTTCTTTTTCTAAATTGGTGGTTGGGATTTTCCTGCTTTTGCTCTCCTGCTTTGCTTTTTTAAGTTGCAGTGACTTGGACGTATAGGGCGATGTGAGGGAGGAAGGTTTCCGGTTTATTCTGAAGAAATTGTGAAAATGAATGTACAGCATGCTCGTCAGTCTATAGATATCTCAAAAAGATGAAAATGATACTTTCTCTTCTTGTGTATGCATTGGTTGCGTATGGACTGATTATAATATGCTGCTTGGGTGTTCTCAAAGATTGTTTTATTCTAGTACCTGTGGTGTGATTTTTAGGGGGTTTTTTGTAGCTATTTTTGTCTGAAGATGTCTGGTTGTGGTTTCTTAGACATAAGTCCTTGTATGATATGACTTTAAGGGGGATGGGGCGCTCTGGTGTGGTTTGCTCTTTCTTAACACTCTGTTGTCATTATCTTTCTTTATTTTCTTTGTATGTTACTCTTTGGTAACACCTGTAATCTTTAACATGTACATGATGTAACTGCGTTGCAAGCACTGTAAAACTTTTACTCAAACGGAACTTAACTGACAGTCAACCCAGAGCAGTCTTTGTTCTGTGTGCTTCATTTGTAGTTTCTCTTGGTTTACTCCTATGTCATTCTGTATGGTCTTTTTCCTTCCTGGCTGATATTTGCGCGCCTCCTCCTCCCTACCCCCCCCCCAGCAGTTTTGGACTCGAACTTACAATCCTGACGCCCCTCTTTTCATTGGTTTGCAGAGCTCTGGTGTAGTTTGCTCCTTCTTTCCTGTCTAACATCTGTTATTCCTATCTTGTCCTCCTTTTCTTTGTATGTTACTCTCTTGTAACTCCTCTAATCTTCAGCACTTATGTGACATATTTGTATTTCAAGTGTCATGAAACTCTTACTAAAACTGAACTATATTTCTGTGTCGTACGTGCAGGTCCCGTTGAGCAGTTCTCCCCCTCAAGTGTCCAGCATTACCCCAGGTGTGGCACAGATGTCTATCAATGCAGGTCAGTCGCTGGTGTAAAAATGATTTTTAAAAATAAATACTGTAGTTTTCAATGCTTCTGACCCCTTTTCACCACAAAATGTTCTCTCTGCACTTAGGAACAATAAGTAGATTTGATTTGACAAACCTCCATAAAGCTGGAGACAAGCATTTCCCACAAAGCCTTAAGAGGGAATCCACAAGGAAAGAAAGAAAGGAAGGTGTGAAAGTACTGGGAGGATGGACTTCGATTCAGATCTAAAAAGAGATGGGGTACAGCCGGACAAAGGTGGAGACTATAGCCCAGGACAGAAGTAGATGGAGAGCTCTTGTTAGTAGCCTATACTCCTGCATGGGGTGAGAAAGGCTGATGATGGTGATGACTTACATCTTTATGTCATTGGATCCCAAATGGGAATAACAAATTGGTAATTGAATGATTTAACTCCCCTTTGAACACTCTGGTTATTTTTAAGTTGGGACTAACAGTTTGTTTCCGATTTGACAGTGTCAGGTAGTCGTAGAGTCTTGCGGGTTTTTTTCCATATAATAATGGCACTCTCCAAGACGTTACTCGTCTAAGACAACCACTTTTGTCCTCGATGGCACCTGTCTTGGACAATTTCAACTGTGTAAGAATGGCAGTTGCTTGGTTGCTTCACAGCCATGCCATTTTACTTACCCTCCTAGTACCTTCTAATTTTTCCAGTGCCTGATCAAAAAGGGACGTAGGCAGTCATAGTTTGCCTCTCATTTCTCTACTCAGATGCTTTTTAAAAAAAATCTGTATTATCCTTGTTTTATCCCGTCACCCGTCTGTTCTGTACTATGCATGCTATTTTTGGTTAGGCAGTCAGGCTTGCAATAGTTACCCGAAATTACCGGACTTCACGTGGGTGGAAATAGGTACCCAGCTGTAGACAGTGAAAGATCTTGTCAGTTTGTTAGTGTTTGAGCACTTAATCGGCTGCTTGCTCTGCATGCTCTCCGGGAAGCTGAGAATGTTCCAGTGTTTTAGGGCGTCCTGGGGTAACAATAGTTGTAAAGGGCGTATGGCATGATGTAGAGCTTGGATATAGGCTATATTTTAATATGATCATCATCATTATTATTATTATTATTATTATACAATTATTGTTATTGTGATTATTATATTTGTTATTATTATTATTTTTATTATCATTATTATTATTACTATTATTATTACTGTCATTATAATGGTAAACTGATGTGATGTGTGTCCTCAGGTAGCCCCACAATTCCCGTCATTCCACCACAGTCAGCAACTTCCCAGATCCCAGGCACAGGTCGGTAGCTGAGTGTTGTTGTTGGACACTTCTGTCAGATCAGCTGCAGTTTTGTTTGGGGGTTGTTTGTTGTTGTTTTGTTTGGGGTTTTTTTGGGGGGGGGGTTAGTTTGTTTTTTGTTGGTTTGTTTGGTTGGGGGGGGTTGTTGTTTTTTTTTAGATTTTCACCAGAAAATACAATTTTTGTTTGTTTGATTGTTTGTTATTTGTTGTGGGTTTTTTTAGATTTTCGCCAGATAATACACTTGAAATTGTCCTGGACAGCCACCCATTGTCTTAGATTGGTGGACATCTTGGACAGTGTCATCTTCATAGAAAAATTGCCATCGGGGGTGGGGTTGTCGTTTGTACAGGTGATTGTCTTGGACATGTGTTCTATTAGAGAAGCTTCGACTGTGTTGCAATATTCAGGTAACATTTTGTATAAAATTGTGCATTTGGGGGAGGAAGGAAAGGAACCATTGGGTAGATAGATAAGGCCTTAACCGGTACCTGTTTTGAAGCTTGGTATTTCTCTTTTTTCATATTTTTCTTTAAAATTCTAGCACTGTATTTAAAGACGTGTTAAAAAGGTGATGGGTTGCAACCATAGCTCCATTTTTATTGGACAATCAGGGTCTACTCACGGTTTGTGTTGTATCTTGTAAGACTGCAGATTTTCTGATAACAGTTGAGATTTTCAAAAAGTCTAGTGGTGTTAAAAAGTACGGCTTTTTTCTGTTGCCTTCTCTTTTTTTTTCTTTTAGTGCCAGATCCAAAATAAATTTAGGCAATCATGGTTTTTGTTATTCATATGGTCTATTTGTGTATTGTAAGTGCTGTAAAACTCTTACCAAAGCTGTAAAACGAATCAACTAAATCACAATCTCCTCCCCCCCCCCCCTCCAGATTTGCCACCTCCAGCTGCCCTGCCCAACCTGACAAACCTTCCAGGACTGACCACTCCAATCTCACTGCCTGGCCTTCCCCCAGTGTCGTTACCTCCCCTGACTGCCTCTGGTCCTCTGGGGCCATTGCCTCCCTTGACAGCTGGTGAGTGCTGAAGGGTCTATATCTTTAGTTTTTCTTTTTCTCACCCCCAACCCCCTTTCTGTCTTTGCCCCTTAGTGCTGATCCTTGTTATTAGTGGGTGGTTGGCAGTCGCTATGGTTTGGATTGTTCCTTCTTTCCCATCAAACATCTATCATGCTTATCCCCCCTTCATCTTTTTTATGTTTGTTACTCTCTTGTAACCGCTCTAACCTTCTGGCGCTCATATGACCTTATACAGTTGCGAGCGCCGTAGAACCTCTACTAAAACTAAAAACATTTATCATCATGATCTCACCTCCTTCTTTTCTTTGTATGTTAATTCTAGTAACATCTCTAATCTTCGGCCCTTATTCAACCTATTTGTGTTGCAAGTGCTGTAAAATTTCAGCCTCAAAATAAAACTAAATTAATTTACCCTTTTGATGCGCTTGATTTATGTTACTTTATCAGTGTACTTCTCTTTTATCGAATAAAACTCCTTGGCAGTATTGATCTTGCTGTATTGTGTGAGTGTACATTATTGAAGCATTTTGGATACATAATCATTTACCTAACATTGCATCGAACATGAATCTACTTCCAGGAATGCCTCAGCTGCCGATGTCATTACCAGCACCCGCTCCACTGCCGGCCTTCCCCAGCCCTCTGCCGGCCGGCTTCACTGCCCCGGTCCCAGGCGCGGTGCCTGCAGTCAGCGCCGGTGTCGTCCCCCCCACACTGCCCGCTGCCCCCCCAGCAGCTGTCGCGGGGAACGGGCCCAGCGCTCTCGGTCAAATCGACGTTTCGGCGATGGCCGCAGCTGCAGTAACGAACAATGCCAGTGCTTCTTCTTCTCCTCCTCCCCCTCCCGTGGCGGGAGTGTCGTCTTAGCCTGGGTGTGGCAGCGGAAGCCGCGGATTGACTGTTGCTGGGTGGTCGAGGGCTCGCTGGTGCCTGCTGGTGTTGGAGCAAGAGTTGTGTTGCTAATTTTCGTTTTCCGTTTTGAGCTCAAGTCGTACAGTACAGCAAGCAAACACCCCTGTACCTGCTGGGAGATATTGTTGTTGTAGTATGAAATTTTGCCGTCGTCTAGGTCTTATTTAAGAATTAATTAATATAAATCATGAACTTTAGAAAATAATGCTGATGTGGGTTTTTTTTTTCTTTTTTTGCACTGTGTGCGATCAGATATGGAAGTGAACTGTGGATTTCCTCAAGGAAGCGCATCCTCAGGTATTCAAATTTCCCTGTCAGTGTTAAAAAGTTTTTCCTACTGCTTTAGGTACCTGTCCTTTGCTGTGTGTATAAATATTTTTACGGAGATCTGACATTTACAGTTTTGTCTTCAAAGATTCTTGTGGGCAGTTGGACGGGTGCTCTGGTGTGGTTTGCTCCTTCTTTCCTATCAAACATCTATCTTCTCTCTCTTTTTTTTTTTTAGTGATACGTGTTACTGTCTCGTAATGCCTCTAATCTTTGGTACTTATATGACCAAATTGTGTTGCAAGCACCATAAAAACTCTTGCTAAAAGCATACAACACTGAAACCTAGCTCAGCACCGCTGTAATAAAACAGGTGATATGTTATGCAACATTGTTGTGGGTTAAAGTGATGGTGTGAGTTCAGCAAATGTTTCAGCTGCCCTACTTCGTTGTAAATGAGGCTACTATTGTGTTACTGAGGACCAGAATGAGATGATATGGTGGCTGGAAAAAATGATTATAACAACTTGAAAGTTTGGTAGAAGTTTTTTTTTACTGAAATTGAAATACGAGCTCTCAATCGTAGATGTTTGCGTCGTTGCGGTCTTTTGTTGCTGTGAAATAATGCTATGTCCTGTACCAGATTGTACTGCATATTCCTTGTAGCAAACTGGAGACGTAAGTGATGTATGAGGGATGATGTGGGACTTTTACTTCAGTATAACATTAGCGCAGGTTTTATTCTGTATCTTCAAATAATAATAATAGTATTAATAGTCATAATAAATAGCATTTAATTTATATAGCGATGTATCGCGTTACAAAACAAGCTCTGAGGCTGTTCATCCATTTTAAGTAGACAGTACACAGACACAAAAAAGAACAAGAAAAGATGGTCGCTGAAGTGGAAAAGATTGACGGAATTCATGTTCTAAAAAGATGTTGTTTTCAAATAAGTTTTGAAAGACTCAATTTTTGTTTTATTTCTATCAATTTTTGTGGGAGATTGTTCCGGGTTTTGTGACCAGCAAGCACAAAAGATCCTTTCACCAAATGACTTGAGATTTCGATTTGAGTGTGCTTAATGGCTTACTTAATGTAGTGGTGTCGGTCAGTGGCCACAACTGTCTTACTGGAATGTGTGCGGTTTGAGCGGAGAAGGGGGAATTGATGGGGGGGGGAAAGTTGAGAGAGAGAGAAAGGAGTGTTTCTTTTGTACTCTGTTGGTGCAGATGACGTTGTTCTGGTTTGGGTGGGTGGAGTGTTCCGTGTATTCCCTACCCCAGAATTACAAAGTTCTGTCTCCTCAGTACCCAGTTCTGAGAAATTTGATGTAAAAAATGTTGAGTTTCACAACATATCAAGCTTTTTTTAAAAAATGCTATTCTTTGAATACCTTGATAATAACTCCGAACAATCTTTCAGTTTTGAAAGAGCAGATAGAACAATTATTTTCTGACCTCGTGGTCTTAGTCTTAGTAACTCAAAACGGCTAAAAATGTCCGATAGAACTGTGTAATTCTAAGGTAGTGTATTGATGTGCTTGTGTAAGTAAGTGTGGGTACTGGTGTACCAAAATCTGTGATTATTAAGATTGTTGGAATTGTGATGGATCTCCTGTGTTGCAAAAATAAATGCAGTAACAAACACAAAGTATAACAAACGGTCTTTGTCTACTCAAGTCTGCTTACCCAAAGTAGGGTTCTTATTTTTTGTTTGCAAATCAAATCTGTAGGGTATATATAGGTGTCCACCTATTGTATGCTAAGCTTAATTTGTTTGTCTGCTTATTTAGAATTGATTCTTTTACTGAGATTGGTTATGTTTTGTTTTGTTTTTTTAAGAATTCCTAGCAGCATGACTGTTGTATTGTCTCTTTGCTGTCTGCTAGAAGCATTAAGAGATCATCATAATAGCTCGTCACTTTCGGTGTACATCGGCATTAGGACTCGGTATATGCAGAGATTTTTACCTGTACATTATAGTCTTACATCACTGCTTTTGTTACAAGTTGGTGTGGATCTTTCGTGGGATTTTTTGGTTGGGTTTTTTTTTTTTCTTCTCCTAGTACATCTTGTTTCATGGGTTTTCTCATCCTGTCTTGTTTTGTTAGGAAGTAGGGACAGCCATCAGGGGTGCTACTTATCCGGGGGGGTGTCTCCCTTCATTTCCGTTATTTTTCACTGAAATTGTGATGGAAGAAAAGTTATTATTCTCTGCACTAGTAATCTGTATAAACCTGAATTATTAATTGCGTCTGTCAACAACTGCCTTTTTATGTTTGCAAATGCGCCTTCATAAATTTTCCAATATTTTCACAAAACCCCAGTGGCGTCTCTGAGCCATTTTGTGTATCTTCTACTTGTCTTGTCTTGTACTTTTCACAAAATAGCAAAACGACCGTTATGTCTGCCTCTGGTAATCAAATCATATCAAAATGTGATGTAATGAGTGTTGGCTATACTGAACCTGTAGGAACAGTTGCGAGGCTGTGTGTTTGTGGCGACGCTGAGGGAAGAGCTCCGAGGGAATTTTGGTTAGTCGAGGAGTTACAATCTGGCAGCCGTTCCAGGCCGTGTATAGTGTACAGTAAATCAAGGGGGTGTCAAACTTTTGGCCCAAGGGTCAATTAAGGCCTGCAGGACAATATTTTGCGGTCCCAAACTGGACATCAAAGTTACTTGTTGGTGCAGCTTGCACTTTTTTCTCGCATATGCACTTTTTTTTTTTCTTTTTTTTCCGAGGTGTTGGCTTGCATTTTTTATTTTTTTAAAAATCACTTGTAAGCTATGATAGCTCAGGCTTGGCATAGCCTCTGTGGTGGTGTTTGTTGACTAGTTCTAAACGAGGTTTCAAAGTTGTACTGTAAAAGAAAACACTGGAAACGCGAATATGTTTGTGTATGTGTATGCGTGGGATACATGATATGGCCCAGGATCACCCTGACTCTACCCCCCAGCAGCAGCCCCCCCCAGGTCTTGTGAGTTGAAGAGCCCTGGTGTATGCAGAAGAGCCTTTTGGGTAAACCAGGCTGATCAAATTGTTGCGGCTTTTTGCAGGGCATGTGAGATACTTATACTTGTACGTGATGTGATATTGCCACAGATCTAAGTAATTGGATATGTTTGTTTCTTCCAAAGTTTTGTAGCTATAGCTAAGCTGACCATTGATTATTTCAGACGAAGCTGGGAAAGAGAATATCGTTGCCCTTGTAATGAGACTGGCTAACCCACAAAGTATACTTTAAAAACAAAATTATTTTTTTTGAACTTTGACGAATCCATAGTAAATTATCCTTTTCATATGCTCATTCAAATACACAGGTCTTAATTTTGACTTGAAATGCTCCTAAAGAGTGGCAAATAAAGCAGAACAAACTGCCGGCCATGTGATGGGACCAAAGAAGGTTTTTGCTGTTGCGAGCGCCGTAAAACCGCTACAAGTTTGACTAAAACAAACCAAAGAAGTTTTTGCTTCTTGTGTAGGCCTACAGTTTACTCTGCTAGGGGGAGCCGGTCTTATCACAAGGGAGGTGATGACATGTTGACCAGTTGTAGTGCTTGTTGCTGTAATCACTTCAGATGAGGTGTTTGCAGATTTTTCTGAGTTGTTAAGGGTCAGTCACAGGGTGTAATTTGATAGAAAGACGTTTGTGCTGTAGAAGGTCATTGAGCGGGCGGCTGGAGCGTGCCTCTAGGGGGTCGCTTTTCTTTACTGTCCCTCTGTCGTTCTTTCCTCTCCCTCTGTGGTTTCTGGTTGTCAGTCTTACTTTTTCAAATTTTAAATGTTTAAAAAAAAAAATCAATCAATCAAAGAAAAGATACATATTTTAAGTAAATATTTTTGAAGAATGAAACAGTTCCTGAAAAATTGTGCTTTCTGGGCTTTGAAAAGTTAAACAGGAAAACGACATTCTCTTTCATGTCATGATAGAATGCATGGCCTCAATCTTGCAGCAAACATCACTGATGTTTTTCTTTAGGGCAAAAGTAAAGTATAACCACCCGTGTCTTTGCACACTGTGACGGTGACAGCACGCCGCTTCCCGTTCCTGTACCACATAGCTGCATCCCCTCTATGGCCCCCATGGTGACCTCGGATGTTGCGCACTAGATGAGTGTGTGGCTGGGAGATAGGCAGTCGCACCCATGCCAGAGCGTACAGGATAGGCATACATCATCATCATCATCATTCAGTACCAGATCTGCGACAGACATCGGCGATTATGGTTTTCCTTTCGTTCCTTTGCTCGGATGCTCTTAAAAAAACTATGTTTCCCTGATCTTTCCCCTTTACCCATTTGTTTAGGTTCCCTAAGTAGGTTGCTCTGGGCCTACCCCAGCCTCGTTTTCCTTCAACTTTGCCAGTGAGAGCTTGATGTTCAGCTAGATGAGCAGGATACAAAGACTGATAGTACATGATGTGCAGATTTGAACTGTATAATATTGTTGTTATGTTGGGTTTTGTTTTTTTAACTTGTGTTCTTATTTTTTGTCTCTTGCATGGAAAGATGGGCTCATTAAGTGATAACAGTGATAAAAAACCACAGATTTGAATGTCAGCTGCCGCATACATTTTAAAACTATTTATTTTCGGTTGTACGCCGCAGATAGAAGAAAGTATGGAATGACAGAGAAGAAAGTGCTTCATGCCTAACCATCATCAGTTGTCTTTTTTTTTTCTTCACATCCATAATATGAGTAATGTGAACAAATCTCATCCAGCTTGTCAAGTGAGAGTATCTAAAGTATACAGCCCTGGGGAGTGAGACTGAGAAAGATTTTTAAAAACCCCCCAAAAAAAAACAACAACCCCAAAACAAGTTCTCCAAGAATTTTTTTACTCTTAGTGCCACTTCTTACTCATAATCCTTGCGGGTTTTTTCCCCCTCAAGCATTATCTGATTTCTATGGTTGTGCTGATGCGTTTCTTTGAAATGCACACAAATTTTGATTTATGAGTCAACTTTTGATTTATGAGTCAACTTTTGATTTATGAGTCAACTTTTGGAGTAGGCCTACTGAATAAAGTCACAATGTTCAGGAAGTGTAAAATACTGAATTTTACATCCAAGTTTGCTTCAGAATCTGTTCTGATGCCTTTGTTTGTTAGAGAGATGTGGAAATTGTCAGGGATTTGTTGAATAATGAAGTTTGGCTGGGGGAAAAAAGATACAGTATAGGGTGATCAGATTAGACTTCTGGGGGTTGAAGAGAGCTACTAGTGTGTCCTACTTCTTTTTTTTCTTCCTCTGCAGTGTCGAATTATTTTTTCCACACGAACTGGGAGTGAAAGACCAGTGTTTTCTACACGTAGGATAGCAAGTTTGCACGGCACTGGCGTGTGTGGTGTAGCAGCTAGGGCGCTTCTCAGTCACGCACAGAAGATCCGAGTTTGTTTCGCGTGTGGGGAGAATTTTTATTGGGTGCACATCTGTCTTTCTGCCGGGTCGTTGTGTCTATCTCAGTCTCTGCCCAAGTTGTACCTGTAGGAGCGTAAAAACACCTACTTTAAAAAAAAATTCTTTGACAAGGATAGAAAGTAGAAAGGATGCACAATACTCCCTCCCCCTTTCCCCCTCCTCAGAAAAGGGAGCATATGATAATAAATTTCGTTGTAAAATATGTACATACTTTTTTACAATTGACACTTGAGGCTTTTTGGATTTATTGGAGATGTACGGAGGTGAAATGGGTTCTTGCTGCCTTTTATAAGGGAGAGTGCTTCTCTTTACTTGAGCAAACAAAGCGGAGGGTGCAACATTTTTAGTTTTGAGGCTATTGTTCCTATGCATGTACAGTGGAATCCACTTAAATGGAACACGGATAATCCGAAAGCCGCAGTAATCCAAACGAGAAAAGTGTGCCCATTTTTTTTTTCATCGCACTCAAGCAATTTCTTTAAACCGAAAGCGTGGTTTAAAATTAAGAAAATCGTCCGAAGGTCTTACAGATTTCAGTTGAAGCGGACTCTACTGTATTTTTAGATGTTTTTGGATTTCAGTACTTCTTATGCTACAGAGTGTGTCTGCTGTGTGTGCATTTGTGCGTTTGCGTGTGTGGGTGGGAGATGGCGGTCTCTACAACTACAAGAATTTGTTGCTACTCACTTTTTCTTGGACAGGGGTTTCGAGAAAAATCTATCGATACATGGTTATTGTCTCTTCTGTTGCTGCTGCTACTGCTGCCTTTTATAGCGGTGTTTCTTTGGGAGTTGTGTTTTTTGTTTTTTCTTGTTTGTTTTTGTTTTTTCAAAGTAGTTGTACATTTTTAATCTGCTGTTGTTACCTGTAGTGATTTCAATTCTTCTCACTTCACACCCTCATTAACTTATTATAATTATAATAATAATTTGTGTATTGTGGTTTGTGTGCCCACTTTGGCGCATATTGTGTGATGCAATTTGATGAATGTTGAGTTTGGATGTCGCGGTCAGTTATTCCTGCGTGATTTGACTGTGTTTCAGAAGGAGTCTGATCGAATAGAATTTCAATTCATTTGTTGGATCAATCGTTGCCTTTATTTTGGTGCTTTCTGTGTTTGTTGTTTTGTTGGGGGGGGGGGGGGGATTTGTGTTTTTGTGGGGAGAGGGGGGGGGGGGGGGAGGGGTCTTTTGAAGACTGGGTATACTTCTTTACTTTCCTTGTATGTTTTGTTGGTTTTTTTGGTCTATTTGTCTTGCTTTTTTGCTTTATCTAGGGCACTAATGTGGGTGGTTGACGGGTGCTCTGATATGGTTTGCTCCTTCTTTCAAAGATACATCGATCGTCCTGATCTCTCCTGCTTTTTTTGTTACTCTTGTAACACCTCTAATCTTCGGCACCTATTTTATGACTTTATTTGTAGTGCAAGTGCCGCAAAACTCTTCCGAAAACTAAAAAAGTGTGTGTTTACGCCTCTTTAGACACAATTGAGATCATGTAGGAGGCGGCCTGCTTCGACCCTGCCTGCCTGCCACGGGCTAAGAGAGATACAGTTCCCCCCGGGTCGGTGCCACTGACTGAAAGTGCTGTTGAAGCTGGAGAGGTGAGCAGAGTAAGTCTGATTCCCTGTAAGGACTTCTCTGTTGACATCCACCCCTTGGCGCTCATGTGACCTTATGCAGTTGCGAGCACCGTAAAACCTCTACTAAAACAAACAAGAGATACAGTGTCGCAGTGCAGTTAGCAGATTGAGATACAAAACTTAATTATGTACCGGTATTCTATAAGAATTCTCCCCTCACAGTAGTCGAACCCGTGTCTTCTGAATGCAAGAGCGAAGTGCATTATGTGGGTGGTTGGCTCATGCTCTGGTGTGGTTTGCACCTTCAATCCTATCAAACACCTATCGTCCTTATCTCTCCTTTTCGTGTATATTACTCTCTTGTAATGCATCTTTTCTTCGGCACTTATATGACCGTATAGTGTTGCAAGTGCCGTAAAACTTACGGAAAAGGGGGGAAAGTTGTGCATTATCGCTACACCATAGATCCTGGTGTTACTGGTATGGTGTCTTTGCGCTTATGTTTTTGTAAGGTTTTACGGCACTCGCAACTGCATAAGGTCATATGAACGCCAAGGGCTGGATGTCAACCGAGAAGTCCAAACTGGGAATCAGGCTTACTCTGCTCACAAGGTCTGCTTCAACTACTAAAACACCCCGGAAATAGCAGTTTACAAGAGACTGACAAACACACAAAAGAATCAGAGGAAAAATGACGATAGTAAGGATGAGGAAAGAAAAAAAAAAGCAGCAGTTCCCCCTATGTTATTCCGGCATAGTATGACATTTATAAATCACCCCATTTACAATTCTACTGTGCATAAGATTAAGAACATGATACCCCCCCCCC
>NW_004797482.1:138015-139020 GCF_000002075.1 Aplysia californica | reverse complement strand
GGCGCTTACATTTCACTCCTTCAAGTTGACTTGGGGGGTTGGCAGGTGCTCTGGTGTGATTCGTTCCATCTTTCATAGTGACTATCAAACATCAATCGTCCTCAACTGTCCTCCCTTTTCGTGTTTTTTACTGTTTTGTAACACTTCTAATTTTCGACCTATACGTGTCGCATATATTATATATTATCAAGCCGTAAAACTTGTACTAAAACTTTTTTAAAAAACAGACCTCTCATTTTCATACTAGGCACATTTGCTTTCAGGTGAGCTATTTTTTGTGTCGAAAATGCAATACATGTAAAACTAAGCAACACGAGGCAAGTCGTGGGATACTGCAGACAGATAGTTTGTGGTTGGCGGGTGCTCTAGTGTGGTTTGCTCCTTCTTTACTATCATTGTATCAAACATCTCCTGAACTAGAGGTTAGGGTGTTGGTCTCTCATTCAAAAGTCCCGGAAATAATTGTCTCCACTCACGTCCTTTCCTGCTCTCTAGCAATGTTCTGTCGTCTGATTTCGTCTCCTCTTTCTGCCCCCACCCCCTCACCTCCTTTGCATCCTCCCCCTCACCTCCTTTGCATCCTCCTCTGGGCTCCTGACTCTTCCTGCAGCCTTTCTACTGCTACTCCTTGGCTCCTTCTTACTGCTGTCTTTCTGCCACACCCTGATCTTCTGGTAGGAATGATCTACGCCTCGCCCTCTCGGACAAGGGTGAAAAATCTCGGAGAACCCTTGTGCAAGTTATGCACGTTAAAGATCCCTTGGTGGTCTAAAATCGATAAGAGTAGGCTTCGGCCGCCACCTGGGCAAAATTTAAAATTTCCTACCAACTGAAAATATTAAATTAGTGTGTCCCACGCCCTCATATGACCTTATGCAGTTGCGAGCCCTGTAAAACACTTATCCACAACAACAAAAATCCGTCTTCCTCATCTCTTCTTCTTTTGTGTGTATCTTCTTCTTCTTCTTCTTCTTCTTCTTCTTCTTCTTCTTCTTCTTCTTCTTC
>NW_004797482.1:131116-135474 GCF_000002075.1 Aplysia californica | reverse complement strand
AAGAAGGGTATAGTAACCCCCCGAGATCCATTACCGAGCGGGGGGGGGGGGGGGGAAAGACAAACTCTATGTAATGAATATGCACTGTAAACATCGGGAACAGATAGCCGAAGAGGAAACTGTTGGTCATAGTCATAGAGACGACGGACCAGCCACGTGGCTTTCCAAGCAACCCCCTCCGACCGTAAATTCATGCAGAATCATCCCCGAGAAACATTTCTCTTGTGATTCGTTGAACAAGTACGTTATAAGTTCTTCGAGTACAGCTGATTAGGCTTACTTGGCTAATCTTTAAAATCCTATAGAGGCCTGTTTTACTGCATTCGCGCGTGTCGCGCATCAGGCCTAGATTTAACTAAACATTATACACGCAGTCACTCAAACACCAGTCAGAAACCTTCTCTCAAAGATACATTTCCAGTGACCAATCAAAAAACATGTCAGTTTTTTTTCTTTCTTTTTTAATTCCCTAGATCGAGACCTACGCGTCAGTGAAAAGTAGGGTGTGTAAACGCAGTCCATTACTCTCTTTGTACAGCGTGAGGGGTACTCTCACCAAATATCCGGTTTTCTAGTAAATTCTAGGCTTGTCTTATGCAGACTGTGCAGGTTGTAGTTGTAGTGAAAATCTCCCCTTGCCAAGCTTAACTTGTCGGCGTGTTTCGCGGATCGGAGCGTGCGTTTAGAGGGAGTGACCGTGCGTTTGTACGTCTAAATTATAATAATATAGTAAAAACAAAAAACCGTCAGATGACGAAAGCATGCCTTTGTATGGCGTGCGTTTAGGCGGAGACTACTGTATCGTCCATATCTTCCCTTTTTCTTTTTTTATGTTTGTTACCCTCTTGTAAAACCTCTAATCTTCCGGCGCTCATATGACCTTAAGCCGTTGCGAGCGCCGTAAAACCTCCACTAAAACTAAAAAATAAGTTTGACCACCCTGTTGAGTACAGTAGAGTATCCAATGGTCTGCTGGACAATAGTTAAAGACCTAAACAGACGTAAGTCCTGGGATTTCTCCATTGATTCTGTGAACATGTATTTTAACACATTTATTTCCTGTCTCAGATCGGAGGTCCCGTGCGCAAGATGCGCACGTTAAAGATCCTTTGTCTAAAATTAAAATCGATAAGAGTAGGCTTCGGCCGCCACCCGGGCAATATTCAAAATTTCCGACCAACTGAAAATCTTTAATGTGTTTCCCCGCTCTCATATTATGACCTTATGCAGTTGCGAGCGGCGTAACCCCCCCCCCCCCCCCAAAAAAAAAAAAAAAGTTTGGCTACTTTTTCACTGCGTTACATTGTAATACTGTTATCATGTCGATGTTATTGTATTTATTTAAACAAAACAAACAAACAAACAAACAAACAAACAAACTGACGGATATAGCCCGCTCGCGCCTGACGTATTTATTTTCGCATTCATAAAAGAGTTTTACGGCACTTGCCACATAAATAGATCACATAAGTGCCGAAGATAAGATGTGTTAGTAAAGAATAACAGACATAGAAAAGAAGGAGGAAAGATAAACATTCTAGATGTTAGATAGGAAGCTCTCGTGGTCGAGAGGTTATGGTGTTTGCCTGTCATGCAATAAGACAATAAGGTCCCTGGTTCGAATGCGGACAACAACGGAAAATTCTCTTCCCCAAAATTTTCTCCTTCCACCTCCTTTCCAACTCTCTAACATTAACAATGTCCTGTCGTCTGCTTTCGTCTCCACTTTCTGCCCCCATGCCCTCACCTCCTTCGCCCCCTCTTCCCTCTTCTGGGTTCCAGACTCTTTCTGCAGCCTTTCTACGGCTTCGTCTTGGCTCTTTCTTATTGCTGTCTTTTAGCCACACCCCTGATCTTATGGGTTAGTTAAGATCTAAAACCTACCCTTCTCAGGAAAGGGCGAAAAATCTCGACGGTCGGTCCTGTGTGCAAGTTGCGCACGTTAAAGATCTCTTGGTGGTCTTAAATCGATAAGAGTAAGCTCGAGCCGCCACCCAGGCAAAATTCAAAATTTCCTACCACCTGGAAATGTTTAATGTGTCCCGCGTGCTCATGTGACCTTATTCAGTTGCAAGCGCCGTAAAACACTTAACCCCCCCCCCCCCAAAAAAAAAGATGCTTGACAGGAGCGCGCGCGCGCTGTGTGTGTGTGTGTGTGTGTGTGTGTGTGTGTGTGTGTGTGTGTGTGTGTGTGTGTGTGTGTGTGTGTGTGTGTGTGTGTGTGTATTTGTGGTGTGTGTATAAAGTGTGTGTGTGTGGGGGGTGTTTGGAAGGAGAGAGAGAGAGAGAGAGAGAGAGAGAGAGAGAGAGAGAGAGAGAGAGAGAGAGAGAGAGAGAGAGAGAGAGAGAGATGTTTGCCAGGCATTTGACCAACGCAGTCCCGCTTTCCTTGGCCTCTGCGTGAGGTCATGACCTCGACACAGCTCACCGCGCGGTTTGCGAGTCCATTGTGCATAGCAGTGATAGTAGTAATATATACTACTCGCTGAACGGTTAGCGAGTCCATGGTGCACGGCAATGATAGTAATAACTTGGCAAGTCCATTGTGCACGGCAATCAGCAATGTTAGTAATAACTCACTGGACGGTTAGCGAGTCCCTTAAATATTGTGCACGGCAATGATAGTAATAACTCACTGGAAGGTTAGCTAGTCCAGTGCACGGCAATGATAGTAATAATATAACTCACTGGACGGTTCCATTGTGCACGGCAATGATAGTAATAACTCACTGGAAGGTTAGCTAGTCCAGTGCACGGACATGATAGTAATAATATAACTCACTGGATGGTTAGCGAGTCCGCTGTGCAGAGCAGTGATAGTAGCAAGTACGTTGTGCATGTGTATGGCAATGATAGTATTATCTCACTGAACGGGACTCCACTGTGCGTGTGCATGGAAGTGATTAGTGATTGTTAACTCACTGGGCGTGGTTAGCGAGTACAGTCCACTGTGCACGGCATTGATAGTAGCTAGTCCTTTGTGTAGCACAATGGCAGCATTATCTCGTCAAGCACGCGCACTCTGAACCTATTGTATGAAAGGCAAACACCGTGCCATCTAGACCACGACGAATGCCCCTGGGTCACTTTGATTTTAAAAAAGGGTTAACAATAATATAATAAAATATTATACTTAAGCTGCTGTTGTTTAATCATGTGACGTACACGCATACACAATGCTGCACCTACTGACCGATAGGGGGAACATAATTACACTTACTATGTGAAACATAATTTGAACGATAGACAGAGAGATATTATGAGGTAATGTGTATTTGTTTTTCCGGGGAAGAAAGGGAGAGGGGGGGGGGGACAAAGTGAGAGACTGCTATTGACTTTTATAATTACAATGGGATTGCTTCTTCTTTCCTATCAAACATACTATTGTCTTTATCTCTCCTCCTCCTCCTTCTTTGTGTGTGTTTCTCTCTTGTAACTCCTCTAGTCTTCGGCACTTTTTCTGACTTTATTATGTTGCAAGGGCCGTAAAACACGAAGTAAAACAAACAGTTGACCATGAAGGTGCAACATCAACTGGCAGAAGACCTTGCACGATTCCTCTGTTGTTTGATGAACCTGGTGTCTTCGGTATGTTCGGCATGCTGTTCTATACCAAAGCCCGGTGAACTTGTCAAGTGGGTGGTTGGCGGGTGCTCTAGTGTGGTTTGCTTCTTCTTTCCTTTCAAACATCTATCGTCCTTATTTCCCCATCTTCTTTTTTATGTTTATTTTGTTACTCTCTTGTAACACCTCCAATCTTCTAGCACTCATATGACCTTATGCAGTTGCGAGCGCCGTAAAACTTCTACTAAACTATAAAAAAATAAATAAAAAAAGAACATGTCATGGCTTCTGTCACATATGTCGGGGCATGCCTTGTGATCTGAGCTGTAAGCTCAGGCTTCACGGATCGAACCGGTCCCTAATCCCTAGGAGTGCGGTCTCAAAGCTCTATTACATTCCCTGGTTATCGTCAACATTGTTATCGTAGAGCTGGGCGAAGAGTCGATTCCGGAACCGATTCCCACGATTAATGCTGTTACGGAAGAAAGGTTCCGACTCTGCTTAACGTAAACCAACGGTTATCAGTTATTTTAATCACTAAAATCTTTTTTTCTTAAAGAATTTATTTTTGAAAAATAAAAGTTGATGCTTTGTTATGTTTAGAAATCAAAGTTTTCCTAAATCTTGAAAATGTTAAGAACCAACGACGTATCCACCGGCAGAAATCACATGATTAGAAAGTAAGTCATTGGGCGTATAATGCTGAGTTAGCCAATGCATTGCAATGCGCGCTATTATCAATTATTGAATTGTAACTAGACTTCAATTTGATCCGTAACAAGAGACCACTTATT
>NW_004797482.1:128744-129689 GCF_000002075.1 Aplysia californica | reverse complement strand
TGTTTTAGTTTCAATTCCTCACAGCGAATCGGCGATCGCGAAGAGGGAGTTCCGCTTCTATAAGTGTAGAATTCTGTGGTAGCTACCCTACCCTGCTCAGTGGGAGAAGTCGTAAAATCGGTTACGAAAGAGCTCACGACGTAATCACTCGCCCAAGGATATCTGAGGGGCAATTAGAGCTGTCAATGATCTCCCCTTGCTCCTCAATCTTTTCCCCGGGTTGTTGGAGGGCGCCCCGTGCAGGCCCTAGGTCAACTCCTTTTCTTTCACTTTGTTGTTTCTGTGTGTATCGTACTCTTTATCGTCACTATTAAAAAAAACAATCATCGTTGTATTGATGTGCTACGTTCACTCAAACAAAATGGGTGGTTGGTGGGTGTTCTGGCGTGATTTGCCCCGTTTCTCTTTAAAAGACATCCCCCTTCTTTTTGTGTTTATTACTCTCTTGTAAGGATGCGGTGACGGAGCGGTTAGTGCGTTTGTCTCCGAAGCAGAAAGTCCGGGTTCGAACCTCGGTTCAGACACGGATTATTTTCGCCCCCTCCTGCCCACCCAGCAGTAATGGGTACCTGACTTCGAGTTCGGGAAGTAAAGGCGGCGTGGAAAGGAACTGGCCGCCCTACCACAATATGCCGAAGACCCAGGAAGTTGTCTCACTGACAAGACAATTCCCAATGTCCGGATCGGATGCGGGGACAACTTTTTACTCTCTTGTAACACTTCTAATCTTCGATACTAAAATGACCAATTTGTATTGCAAGTGCCGTAAAACGCTTTCTAAAACGAAATCTTTCCGCGGGTGGTTAGAGGGTGCCCTATGACGGTCGTACTCCTTTTCTTTTACTTCGTTGTTTTTGAGTTTCTGTGCCAGTCTTACTCTATATAGTCACTGGTTTGTTGTTGTTGTTTTGTTGGGTTTTTTTTTGGGGGGGGGGGGGGGGGGGG
>NW_004797482.1:127223-128644 GCF_000002075.1 Aplysia californica | reverse complement strand
GGGGGGGGGTTAATCATAATTAATTTGATAATGTCGATGTGCCTCGACCACTTAAGAAGACAAACAATCCTTTGTTTTTCCAGTTCACGTACATAAAGATAGATTTCATCAGGAAGTGTGGGCTTAATCATATAACGTACTGGCTTAAACTAAGTACGAATACGCCATGCATGATTGTGTAGGCCTACTTAAAAGTGGGTGGTTGGCAGGTGTTCTGGTGTGGTTTGCTCTTTCTAAGTGTGTGCCGTCTGTACTGTGATTGATATAGCCTGTTATGCCAGGATCTTTTCAACCCCACGTAGCCAGGTCTTTCTTGGTCTTCCTCTTGATTTGAAGCGTGCAGGATCAAAATCAAGCAGCCTGCTTCCTAAAAAAATCAAGTTCTCATTAAATATCGCATTGATAGAGGTGTTGGGATGCAGACCCTAGAACACTCAGAAACATTCTCAGCAGCTTCTAAGTAGGAAACACACAGTGCAAGCTGCGGATTATTACATGCACAAAAAACAAAAACAAACTGACAAGATCTTTCGCCCTCTACAGCTTGGTACCCATCCCCACCTGGGTGAACTAAGGACGAAAGTGCGTGTGTAAAGTGCCTTTCCTAAGGACACAACGCCAGATCCCTGACGGGGTTCGAACCCGCGAACTTTCGGTTGCGGGTCCAACAGCCTAAACACTAGACCTCAATAGGTCCCCTGTCCTAAACAACCTGAGACCCCAACTGGAGAGTTTTGTTTGTTTTAGTAAGAGTTTTACGGCGCTCGCAACTGCATAAGGTCGTATGAGCGCGCTGGAGAGGATTGAAAGAAAGATTGAAGTTATTGTAACTTGCTTTACGCCCACATTGACACAATTTCGATGATATCGGAGGCGGGCTGCTTTGACCCTGCCTGTCTAAGTCAACCCGAGATGAGTGAAGATCTACATCCTTGCAGACAGGCGAATATACATGTGGATGGTTGGCGGGTGCTCTGGTGCCTCCTTTTTAAAAATGTTTGTTACTGTCTTGTAACACTTCTAATCTTCGGCACTTATATGACCTTATTGTGTTGCAAGTGCGTAAAAGTCTTACTAAAACTAAAAGAAGATACATGTACTGCTCCACCTGTCTTTTGCTTACTTTATAATCGCACTCCATTACAAAATCAAAACTTACCAATTTAAAAAAAAAACCCAAAAAACAAACAATTTCATATCTATTACACCCTTATGTTTTTACGGACTCATCAACACAATTTAGATCATTTAGGAGGCGGGCTTCCGACCCTGTCTGTAAGGGCCAACACGGGTTGAGAGGGATACGTGTAAAACATCCCTAACAGAAAGACAGCGATAGTCGTTAAACATTCTCTCCACCCTGGAATGGAACTCGGGTCTTCTGCGTGTGACAACGACGCGTGCGCCTGACCGCTACCCCC
>NW_004797482.1:124779-126082 GCF_000002075.1 Aplysia californica | reverse complement strand
TGGAGTAAAACGGGGGTGGGGGGTGGGGGTGGCACATTCAACCTCATACCCCTGTACTTGTAGTAGTAGGAACATATCTGTTTTATTTCTCCTTCAGTGAATGAAAGAACAAGAGATCATGAAAATTTTGTGGTTTTAGTAAGTAACTGTGACCACTTTCCCCATTTAGGAACAAACCGGTTTCATTAAAACAATATAAACCAACGTACAAAAGTAAAATTGAAGTGGCCAACCCAGAACCAGTACTGAGACTGAGGGTAATTTGCCATACAAAAAAAGTAGTTTCATTCAGATATCTAGATGTAATCATGTTTCACGTGATCGACGGTAGTGGCAAGCTGGAAAATAATAAACGGGGGGTATGGAATAAGAGAAACTACTACTACATTGCAGACGCCGGTGGACTGGGGAGTGCTGAAAGTCTGCAATGATTGTAGCTTGACTTTAGACTCCATCGACACATAATTTAGATGATATCGGAGACAGGTTACATAGACCCTGCCTACTGCCTATCTAAGCCAACCTAGGTTTTTTTAAAGCTTTAGTAGAGGTTTTACGGCGCTCGCAAATGCATAAGGTCATATGAGCGCCAGAAAATTAGAGGTGTCACAAGAGAGTAACATACATAAAAAAGAAGAAGGGGAGAGAAGGACGATAGATGTTCCATACGAAAGAAGAAGCAAACCACACCAGAGCACCTGTCAACCACCCACAGCCCACCTCGGTTTAAAGAGGATTATAGCATGTAGTTGATGATGTAGTACTTGATGAGGCCCACGGGAGACGCTCACTGTTAAAAAACAATCAGGAAAAGAGAAAAAAAGGCTTTATTGGGGGGACACCTGAGTAGACATAAAAGGTCTTGAACAAATCTAGCTCTCGCAAGCAAAATTGAAGGCAAACGAGGTAGGGGTTGGCCCAGAGCAACCTACTTAGAGAACCTAAACGAATGGGTAACAGGGAAAGATCAGGGTAACATATCTTTTCTAAGAGCATCCGGGCTGAGGAATGAAAGGAGAACCACGATCGCCAATGTCTGCCACAGATCTGGCACTTGATGATGATGATGTTGATGATGCATGTCCCAGCAGATAGGCGAAGATCTTGCCCACCCGTCTTTAGCCCACTTTATAATCACACTCTACCATAGAATCAATACCGGTACTTTGTTATCAGTCATTTGCGTGACAGGCTTCCGACGCTGCCTATCAGGGCCAACCCAGATGATATCGAAGGCGGGTTACTAAACGTGCAAACACTTGATTCGCCTTCCTCACCTTTTTTTTGGGGGGGGGGGGGGGGG
>NW_004797482.1:117713-122970 GCF_000002075.1 Aplysia californica | reverse complement strand
CCCATTCACTCACTTACTCACACACACACACACACACACACTCTCTCTCTCTCTCGCCCTCTCCCTCTCTCTCTCTCTCTCCCTCTCTCTCTCTCTCTCTCTCCACAGCTCACTAAGGGGCTGATATTCAAGGCAACAGTTGTTGCAAAGTAACTAAAAACTCCGATGAATTGATTTTCTTTTCATCTCAATCATAAGCAAAAACTAAGAGAAAAAAGCCTGAACAATAGTTGAGAGGAAAGTTTATTTTTTTAACCATTTATAATGCATCATCCTTAAAAAATGGACAGCCTTTGGGAATAGCCCAGCGGAAAGTCTCCAGGAATCTAAAAATTCAGTAAATCAATTAAACACAGACATAAATCAGTTCTCAAACATCTAGTCTATCTTTAGAGAGATCATGAAAGGAGCATACAGATCTGCGGGTCAGATGTCTGCTGTCTCCATCAATGATCTGCGAAAGATCTTTTGGCTCGCTTTCACACTGCTCGAAAACCACTCCAAAGACAGCCTAAACGGAGCTAAATTTGTGGCTTCGCTTCACCGGAAGTGAGTCTCTGTCTGGTGACACTACTTCCGGCAAGGAATTGATCCAGAGTTGTTTCCTTCACCAAAAAGGTCTTCAAACGCCAGACAGTTTTTGTTTGTTTTCGTTTTCGTTTTGTTTTAAAAATGTTGCTCCTGGGCTGTTTATTTGATCATAATTTATACCATTTTAAAGGTGATGTTGACTGCGAAGAGCATGGTTTTGACGGACGCTTTTTCTAAAGAATGTTGCAAACCACAAATGAGTAACTTCTGTTAAGCACCATGGTAAACACCGACTACATCAATGCACAGCTAAAAGCGTAAGGGATTACGAGCGATGAAACGAAGAAGAAGTAAGGCAAAGCATTAACCCTCGAGGGACGTGACGTCATCAGGGTTACAATCTATCCTCAGGAAATAAAGGATTTATATGAATGTACATGTACATGACATAGTTAACATTTACATAAGACACGTTTTCCACATTTATTAAGGAGAATAATAATATAATACACATCATGCGTTAATACCATACATAACATTTGAGGAAGTTTGTTTCTTTCTTTGTAAGTTATTTCTCAATAAAAAGAGTACCATTGTGTGTTGGTTGTACAGCAGTAAAAAGGCAACTGATAATAATATATCATGAATAAGAAGATGCTGCGAATTTCAGCAAAAGTAAAGGCAAGAAAAATGTATAAAAAATAGTTACCCACCTACTAAAAATCGGTACTACTATTTCTGTACGTAAAAAAATAATACAGTGACTTTGATTACACAAAGTAGTAGCAGCAATGTTTTGTAAAGGAACTGTGAGGAAGAAACAGCATCAGAAGGTAGGAGGAACGTAGGACTATTGTATAAAGAGTTTTGGGAGACATCAGCAGAGCGATCGGCTGTGACAAGAGACTGGCTGAACAACAAAGTTTATCCACCCACCACTCCCCCCTCTCCCCACCCTGGTCTAAAAATGCATCCAGAGGCCCAGGTGTGCTTGAAATGGGGACGCATGAGTATTGGACAGCATGGCTGATTTTGTTCTTTTCCGTCAACTATCCTCACCTTTTTTTGTCTCTCTTCTCCGTCCTTACACCTTTCAATACCCTCTTCTTTTCACACTTGTGTGCATTACAAAAACAAATATTGCACACATACAAATGTGCTCTCTCTCTATCTCTCTCTCTCTCTCTCACTCACACTCAGACACACACACGCACACACACACGCACGCACGCACGCACACACACACACACACACACACACACACACACACGTGCGCCCAAGTGAAGTAGATTCCCCTGAAAGCAATCTAAGAAATGATAAGGCATAAATTAACAAGACGAGTGGTATATTTACTTTTTTCTTTGTTATCAGAGACAATTACTTTAGCAAGGGACAATGTTATCACAATTTTTCTGTTTGCAAAAGATCCACAACAAAACAAGAAAATAACGCTTGCTCTTTTCCCTTTATTCTTGCCACAAAGTGCTATTAGTCTATTAGTCAGCATGAATTGTAGAAACGATCGAATTTACTCGATAAAAACTACCTAAAAGCCAAAGGACCTTATCTTGTCTTCTAATCTTGTCTTCACTTTGAGAGCAGATCGTAGTACACCCACTTCAGAAAAATCACGCATCTAACTTAGACAAACTGCAGGTTCAACATTAGCAGCTGTTCAGTGAAAATGATTGAATGAATGAATGGGTAAAACATTCAAAGCCACACATCAAAATAAACTTGATGGCGGCTGACCCATGAGCATCACCGAGTTGGAGAACAAACGAATACTTAATGTGTGTACAACAGACTGATGTGTTTGTGTGTACAACAGACTGATGTGTTTGTGTGTACAACAGGCTGATCTTCAAATAAGAAAAAACAAATCCAAACAAAACAACTAAAACTGTTACTTAGAGTATCCTCGGCTGGAATTTTGAGTGGCCAGGTGCTGCATATTAAAACCAGAAAGAACTTTGTATGAGATGGAAACATATTGACCAATTTGTTTGGATCTATTCGTGGGATGGCAATTTACCTTTGATTTATATTATAAACCAAAGGAATGTAAGCACATTGGTCACTACAATTACCCGTTGTTTGTCAAATGATACAAAAGCGGGTACACTGCAGGCATCCGATATTGATCTAACATTGGACGTGCAAAACAATCTGACAGTGGAAACTGTAGTGTAAGCCACTTCCAATCCGCCGTGTGCTCGCTCTGATGGTAATACAGTATGATGATGTTATGTCTTCTCGTGGCAGCAGAAAAGGGTTAACATGCCTCGCCTTGACCGCAAGCGCCACATGTATACAGTTGCTTTTTACACAGACGTTACTTCGACTTCCCAACAACTCAAATCAAAACGTGAGTAGGCTATTACTTAACTCACTCACACATTGTTAGAGATTGGGGCAGGGTAGAATCAATATTTTCATTTACTTTAGTGACCCAGAAACCCAATTCTTACTGAGTAACGTTATTTGATCTCTCTTGTTTCATTCAATACTCGGTGTTTGACATCCTGTGGTCACAGATTACTGACGCCCCAGGCTTCCAGGCTAACATGTAGTCTATCGATTTGAATGACCACCCACACATCCAATCCTGGTGTGATCCTACTTGAAACTGACACGTAGATAATATCGAGCCCTCTGCAAGTGCTGATGACCAATTATTTGGGCTTAATTTTATGTATCATGTACACATTTTATGAAGCATGAGATGTTTGCTATTTGATTTATGTGATCATCCTTTAGTCGTTTATACAACCAATGCCCTCAGAACCATCTTAATTCATACATCATTCCTTGCATGAAGTAACTGCTACAAGATGTTAGGTGGAACTTAACTCAAGAGGTCGTGTTGTATATATTGTACAAGTACGGTACCAAACTTTCTGATGGCATCTTTATACACAACAGTGACTGATGTCTGAATGCTACAGTCAGGCAGTCATATTTTTACATACAAAAGTGACTGACGTTTAAATACTTCACAGTCAAACAATGACAACGACGCGATGCAAATGAAAAGACAGAAATGCACACAGTGATAGATCTCTATACCTACTTAATTCAAATATAGATTATAATCTTTGTACTCCCAGACTCGGTCAGGCAGAATCTACCAACAAGTTCACATTCAGGCAGCACGTGGTGTCAGTTGGTCAATGAGCTAAGGTATTGTGAGCGGAGAGTATGGAAATAACAAAATACATTGCATACATGGACATACACGTACCATACGCCCAGCAGTCACTTAGAGAGCAGTTTGGGCATTTCACGAGATTAAGGATGAGAAAATACAGAGTATGCTTTGTCTTCTTGTTTTAAAAATAGTATAAAAAATGAAAATTATACGGTTATACGATGGAGAGTTCATTAAACGAACAAAAAAAAAGTAAAATAATAACATTTGTATCCAATGAAATTTAATAATAATAGTAATTGTTAACAGCTTTAGATGAAACAATTAATTGAAATACTAGAACTAGCTCCGAGCGCTCTGGTCCTACTCTCTGGCCATGGACTGGGCGCCAGGGACCTGGACCTCTTGGGCCTCCTGGACCAAAGTACAGAGTGGACAACAGCAGATGAGCAACAGGTCATTGAAGGTGGAGCCGGCTATACCCCGCTGCTCCCTGATCTTGCCGCGAATCTTGAGGGCGGCGATGATGTTGGCGATGGGCAGGATGTAGGCCAAGCCGCAGGTGAAGCAGGACTCGCCGATCGCCTCAGCATTCTTGCCGAACTGGTAGCAGGGCACGAAGTAGCTGATGATGCACAGGCCGATGTTGTCGAAGCAGCCGAAGAGACCGTGTTGCCATTCAGCAGACATGATGATAGATTGGTGGTGGGTTTGAGCGAAGGTGGAGGGCGGTGGTGCCGAGGTTAGATCTCAGACAGTGAGAGAGCTGCTGCTGCTGGTGGTGGTGGGGGTGAAGGTATCACTACCCGGAATACAGACACACGTGATCTGTTGGTGGTGTTGAGCGGAGGGGTTGGCTGATCTGGGCACAGGAATGGGACGGAGCAAAACTTGCCGAAGGCGGAACCTTTTTGCTGTCTTGATTGCTCAACAACGGATCTGCAACACCAAATGATAATAATAGTCATCATCATTGTCATAATATATAATAATCGTCGTCAACATCATCATCACAACAAAAACAACTACAACTACAACAATAACAAATGCAGCATGAACAAGAACAAGAACAACAACAACAAGAACAACAACAACAACGACAACAACAACGACACTAACAAAAACAACAACTTCAACAGTAGCAGCAGTAGCTGCAGGAGAGACAATTATTTGCAAAAAACAAAACAAAAACAAAACAAAAAAACAAAACAAAATAACAAAACAAAAACTGGAAAAAGAAACGCAGGAGGAAGGAATCATTCACTTGTTTTCATCTCCAGCTTTAGCCTGGCTACTTATGAATTGTACTAAAAGATACAATTCAGGTCGCTCGAAAAGTGGCCGCTTATTTCAAGTCCGGAAATTTCCCGGTACCATTAAAAAAATTCTAGGTAGGACAAGGGGACATCCAGGAAGATCAAAGTGATTGAAAACATTACGCAATAAACGTACCAGAAGCCATAATTACCGTGTTTAGCAAGCAAGAGGGGGAGAGAAAGAGAGAGAGAGAAAGACAGACAGAGAGAGAGAGAGAGAGAGAGAGAGAGAGAGAGAGAGAGAAAGAGAGACACACAC
>NW_004797482.1:115362-116385 GCF_000002075.1 Aplysia californica | reverse complement strand
CTCTCTTTCTCTCTCTCTCTCTCTCACTTTCTCTTTTCTTCTTTTCCATTTTCTTTCTTCCTTCCTTCCTTTCTCCCTCTCCCCCCTCTCCCCCCCTCTCTCTCCCTCTCTCTCTCTCACGACAGACCGAGGTCACGGACATCACCACGACTGCAACGACTACCTCGCTACCACCATCATTTCCGTAGCGGTGTTGTGCCTCAAACAGTAATACGTCACATCACAGTACAGTTCGTTTGAATTTGGTTGAAATTTGAGTTTGTTTTAGCTTTAGTAACAGTTTTACGGCACTTGCAACAAAACAATGTTATATAATGTTGTTTTAGTAGAGTTTTTACGGCACTCGCAACTGTATAAAAGGTCAGATAAGTGCCGAATACTAGGTGGTACGGGAGAGTGATAAACACAAACAAAGGAGGAGAGATAGGAACGATAGATGTTTGACAGAAAAGAAAGAGGAGAGATAGGAACGATAGATGTTTGACAGAAAAGAAGGAGGAGAAATAGGAACGATAGATGTTTGATAGAAAAGAAGGAGGAGAGATAGGAACGGTATATGTTTGACAGAAAAGAAAGAGGAGAGATAAGGAGGACAGATGTTTGATAGAAAAGAAAGAGGAGAGATAAGAACGATATATGTTTGATAGAAAAGAAGGAGCAGAACGAGCAGACAACACCAGACCACACCAGAGCACCCGCCAACCACCAACAAGTATGAGTTTCACGGCATTTGCGACAAAAATAGGTTATATGTGCCAAAGATTAGATTTTACTAGAGAGTAAAACACAAAAAGGACACACAAGGGCGATATGAGTTTTGATAGGGAAGAGGAGGCAAACCACACAAGAGCAGCTGCCACTCCCTCACTCTTTGATCTTAACAACAAATGATGTTCTTAACTGAGAAAGGAAATTTGGAGCATATCAACGTCGACCCTAAACGGCCATTCAGTATAAGGGGGTGGGGAGAGAGAGAGAGAGAGAGACAGAGAGAGAGAGAGAGAGAGAGAGAGAAACAGAGAG
>NW_004797482.1:111450-112895 GCF_000002075.1 Aplysia californica | reverse complement strand
GGGGGGAGTGCTGTGCCTTATTTCTTCTTCATTTCTTCTGTTTGTCTACTCTTCCTTCTCTCTTTGTTCCTCTCCTCTTCTGCCCTTTCTTCCTTCCTTCTCTTTCTTCTCCTACTCTGCTCCTCCTCCTCCTCTCCTCCTCCTCATTTTCTCGTCCTCTTTCTCATTTCTCCTCATTTGCATGCATTAGATTAAAAAACCATGGAGACCAAACATTCCCCGTAAAACAGGTTCATTCACAAGTTGTTGGGGTTCAAACCCAGCCCGTGAGCATTCCGTTCCTTCTTCACCTCTAATTTCCAAAAGCAGGCTCTCCGGGGAGCCGCAGTCTTACAACGAAACGCGAAACGAAAAGAATTCGTTTCAGCTGGGATTTAGATCATGGGGGGGGACCGAGGCATGTACAGGGAAGAAGAAAGGGAAAAGGAAAAAAGGAAAAAAGAAAAAAACAGAAAACGAAAGAAATTAAAAAAGAAAAAAAAAAGAATGAGAAAGAAAGGAGGAGAAAGAGGAGAAAGAAAGAAGGGGAAGGGAAAAGAAGCGAGAGAAAGAGTAAAGAAGGGGAAAGAAGGGGAGAAAAGAAAGAAGAAGGAAGAAAAATGAAGGACGAAGAAGAAGAACTGGTCTCCTAAAGCTCTGGGGTTGTTTTGGAGTTTTGCCAAGCGAGAGCGCAGATGTCACACAACTTGTGCCGACCTCGGGAATTTGGATTGGTGAGTATCGATACTGAGTTTGTTGCATTTAAGACAAAGATCGTAGTATTCAAGATGGTTCACTCAGCCAAAAAAGTATCCGGAAAAAGTCCGCGCATTACTTCAGATGGCGCCGCAGTCATTGTTTTGAAGTTTTTTCGTTTCTCCAGAAGAAGAATAGGAATAACACAGTTTATTAGTCTCGCTTTTGTCGTTTTTCACACAAATAGGGTAACTCGGTTCGCCAAGTCCGCACTTTTCGAAGAGGGCGCCTCCGGATTTTGAGGACACTTTTTTAAATGGCTCAAAGAGAGGAGCGAACTATCTTGTTATGTACGATCTTTGGTAGCACTTAAGAGAAGCCCACCATCACAACTACGGCCATTTCGTGTTAAGAAATTCAGATCACTCATGCTCTGTTAGTCTAAATACATCATGTAGTTTCAGGTTCGTTTCACAAAGTTGCGTCATATCCGTGCTGATATAGACTACAGTATCTATGTCTACATAACATTAGAGGTATGTCTCTTCGTGTTGTACGCTTGCTTGAGTAGAGATAAGCATGTCGACACAGTAACTGTCATTTCGTGAAGGGAGACAGATACAGACAGATAAACAGATATATTCGTGTTACTCTTGATGGTGGAGGAGGATTTATAGCTTGATATCTGTTCTATAATGTTACTCCCAAGGGGACTATCAAACATACGAAAGTGTGTAAGTGTGTGTGTGTGTGTGTGTGTGTGTGTGTGT
>NW_004797482.1:110265-111350 GCF_000002075.1 Aplysia californica | reverse complement strand
TCTATATCTCTCTCTCTCTCTCACACACACTCACACACACACACGCACGCACACACGGACACACACACACACACACACACACACACACACTTTGCCTGCATCCGTCTCTGCCTCTCTCCAACAAGCCTCTCCTACCCTCCTCTCCCTGCCCTCCTTTTTTTATCTCTCCCAAGACCTTTCCGTTTCCTCTCAAGATCAACTCTCTATCCTCCTTTCCTGTCCTCCTCGTTAGTGGATCAGAACAGAATTTATCTAAACAGATAAGGCTTAGATCTAAAAACATGGATTTCGCCACAAGCAGCCCTCGTTTTTAATAAGTGCTTTACGACACTTGCAACACAAACAGGTCATATAGATACCGAAGATCAGAGTTACAAGAAAAGGAGGAGAGATAAGGACTAGAGAAGTTTTTGGCGCTCATATCACCTTATGCAGTTGCGAGCGCTGTAAAACCCTCGATTATAAAAAAAGAGAAGTTTTATTCGAAATAACGAGCAAACCGAGGCAGAGCACCCACCAAACACCCATTAGTAGCTTTCGAGAAGGCGGATCTCTAAGAGATAAAATAAAGTGAATCCCTAACACCACGGCCTGAAAGTGTAGAGAGGTGAGTGGCAGTAGTTTGTCCGGTTTAGTTTTTTTAAGTTTTTAATACGTTTTACGGCACTTGCAACAGTATCAGGTCATATGAGTGTCAGTTTTGTTTTAGTAGAGATTTTACGGCGCTCGCAACTGCATAAGGTCATGTGAGCGCCAGAAGATTAGAGGTGTTACAAGAGAGTAACAAACATAAAAAAGAAGAAGGGGAGATACGGACGATAGATGTTTGATAGGAAAGAAGAAGCAGACCACACCAGAGCACCCGCCAACCACCCACTATGAGTGTCAAAGATTAGAGGTGTTACTAAAGAAAAGAAGGAGGAGATATATAAGGAAGATACATGTTTTATATTAAAGAAGAAGCAAACCACATCAGAGCATCCACCACAACCACCGACTAACAGCAGCTGACCGCGAAGATTGGGAAATTTGAAATGACCAAGCAGCGTGAAAAACGCCAATGGAACAATTTTTAAAACACACGG
>NW_004797482.1:107139-108213 GCF_000002075.1 Aplysia californica | reverse complement strand
CACGTACACACACAGACACACACACACAGTCTCACGTACACACACAGACACACACACACAGTCTCACGTACACACACAGACACACACACACAGTCTCACGTACACACACAGTAGGCTACATGAGGAATACATGATATAGGTCTCAAGGCATCACCTAGGCTAATCTCTCGGAATACGGCTGTTCCCATTACGGTGGATATCATTTAGGAGGCTGGCAACTTTGTTGATCCTACCTGTCTTGGCCTACTTGCACTAAGGATGGGAGGAATTCCGTAACGAGAGACCACTATGAATCAGAGTAGAATAGAGGGTTAAGGTTTGGCGTAGGGTTAGGGTGTGGGGAAGGGGTAAAGGTTGGGTTTAGGGTTAGGGTTTAGTGTAGGGGTAAGGGAAAGGGCAGGGGTAGGGTTAGGGATAGATCTAGGTCTATTCTTTATTGTATATGTTGGGGTGGTCGCTCGTTATGGAAGTCCTTCCCTAAGGATGATAACACACGACTGGATCTACCCAGCTGTTGACCGACCTACTTGGAGCAGAGCAGTCACAGTGGGCTGCAAGTCATGAGACTTCACGAATTAGAAATGCCGAAGCCAAGAAGACAGAAGCCCGTAAGCTGCACGTACACATCTAAGAGAGGAAATGAAGCTCGAAATGAGACAGAGCTCAATTACTGCTGGGAAAAAGAACGTTTGAGTGTGAAGACAATCAAAAACGTCGAAACGATAACGGGTCATTTATGATTTGGTGCTGGGGAAAAAAATACTGCTTTGAGCTTGAGTAAAGAGAAAGCATACTGATATAAAAACCGCAATTTTGTGTTGGGAAAAGTAAGCACGTAAAAAAGGAAAAGAGGGATAGTTAAGAAGTTGAAGCAACCAGAGGAGCCCTCCAGCCATTATCAAACATTATTTATCTATAAAGATCAAACAAACCGACTATGATGGATGACGGAGAGAAGCAGCCTAGACCAGCAGACAGCCCAGCCAAACCGACAACTGATTATACCTTTCTTTCCGAGTTTGATTTAGATTACAATTCTGGAGCGTTTTAAGTGTAGCAGTTTTAGTTTGAGTT
>NW_004797482.1:102442-104423 GCF_000002075.1 Aplysia californica | reverse complement strand
GAGAGAGAGAGAGAGAGAGAGAGAGAGAGAGAGAGAGAGAGAGAGAGAGAGTAATATACAATATCTTGTTGCAGTGCATAAGTGTCAATATGTAACACATACCCCAAAAAATTATGACATAATTAAAACTTTCTGCTGTTTTTCATAAGGTTAACGTTCCACATATTACATAATACGGGTCGTTGAAGTTACATAATTTTATATTAACACCCCCCCCCCAAACAACTAGAGCCTAGTATGCAATTAAGAAGAGCATTGTCAAGTTTGATTTTTACATTACATTTGATAAACAAACACGTCAGGTTTAGTTTTCTACTTAAATGTTTGAGTAGGTTTCATTTTCTTTGAATTTAAATATGGGCAGTGAAATAAAGGTTAGGCAAAGTCCCGTCCTTCTCGCAGACATTCCGCGGTTCTATTGGTAGAGGAGAGCATGAACTATAAACCCGTCCAGTTTTGAGGAGTGTTCTCCCTTCGAATAGAACCTTGGGAGTGTCCACACGAATTAAATGTACAGTCGTGTTGTTGTTGTTGTTGTTGTTGTTGTTGTTGTTGTTGTTGTTGTTATTGAACTCAAACTACAACTTACTTTTAGGCAAATATATGTTTCACATTATTATTATGAGTCCGATATGTTCAACCCGTTAATTCCCGTGAAAAGGCGAAACACACGAGCCCCATTGTAGCCAGCCTCTTCTCTCAGCAAACATATTCCATAAGCTCAACCCACCATCAGTTTTCGGGGTAAATGTTCAACAAGTGAGTCATATAAAAGTCACACCCAGTGATCCCTGTGTATTGCGTAACACACAAGTCACATGCACGTCGGAAAGTTTATAATTATCTTGCCTAACGGAACACTCAAATCGGACAAGTGCCAAAGATAAAATAAGGAGACATTGCACAGTAAATAACAATGTGTGGTAGAACAAACTTTACTTGAACGAAATAACGCCCTCTAACAAACCAATCCGCTTGATTTATTTGTAAATCGTGTGACACCAGGAATGCCCTCTGCCACACCCATAAGTGGGACAAACCATAAGTGGACGTTTGACGGGTGCTCTATCAGGCGCAGTTTACCCCACGTTCCTACCCCATAGTCAAACATCTATTGTTCTTATCTCTCCCCCATTTCCTTGTTGTATGCTAAACGCTTTAATACTCTATAGTAACACCTCAAATCTCCTACACTTACACTTGTGTCGTAAATACCGAAAACCTCTTACTGAAACTAACCTTAAACAAATCACCTCAAGACGGAGCGTTTTGGAAGCGCAGTTTTTGTTTTTTTCGGACAGCCATCAAATTCCCCTGGGGATTTTCCAAACTTTATCTCAGATCGATATATCAGGTGCTAAGGAACACGTTGCAGTAGCTTAGGGCAGAAATCTCCAATACAAGCGTCTCCTCACGCCATGTCGAAATATCTGGGGAAACCCAGGCCCCATTGACAGGGCAAACAAACATTTCGGGACGCCAGGATCACAGAATTCTGAGGGGAAAATAGAACAAAAATCGGGGCCAAAAATTACAGCGGCTGGCCGAGCTTGATAATGTGCCTGAACTGAACCTCATTTCTACACGGAATTCGAGGCTTTGCAAACATTAGCTTCCCGCCAGATTCACCAGGAACGGAACCAGCCTGAATGAAAAGAGCCTCGTCAGCATTCTTTTCAGTCGCTCTTGTTTACAGCCTGGCCTCTTGTTTTCCAGAAATAACCTCCAGCGCAAGATCACCAAGCCTCGAAAAGCCAAGAACAAAATCCTAGAATATCCTCACGGTTCCTTCGATTTCCCTCCTTCCCCCTTGCTTCCCCTCGTGACTGGATGGAGTTATCCCAAATGTCTCACGATGCCCCACCCACTCTCCACCCCCCACACACTTGCACGCACACACACACACACACACACACACACACACACACACAAACGAAACTAAACCAAATAAATAAATAAAAATCATTCTTCCTTTCCACAA
>NW_004797482.1:99311-100434 GCF_000002075.1 Aplysia californica | reverse complement strand
ATATGTGTGTGTGTGTGTGTGTGTGTGTGTGTGTGTGTGTGTGTGTGTGTGTGTGTGTGTGTGTGTGTTGCAGCACTGTTCAGTTGTCTGACAGGTGGAGCCTCTGAGCCACAGAAGATATCATCCATCTTCGATGGGACCAAGCCAAAAATGGGAATAGTCATGGTAAAGTACAGTAAAGTGCCTTTCTCAAGGACACAACGTCGGACGTCGGACCAAACAGGTGTGTGACCCTGTAGGAAGTAGAAGGTGCCGTGGTAACTGACATACAATTAATTGTAAGTTTAGGGTACTAATGGAGAGGTTAGGAAGATGTGGAAGGATGGAGGGAATAAGGAGGGGGTAACATATGGAGAGAGGGAGGAGGCAAAATAACCTTCATGAAATAGCGTGAACGCAAAGACGAGTAAAGGATGAATATTATACTGAAATACGGAAGAGGAATATGTGTGAAGTGTGCTGACACTTGAGTTACTTTACGGATTCGAGCCCTATGGAAAAAGATATCTCACGTTTATAGGAGAAGTTTTAAAAATAATTTATAAGTAGTTTGGAATAATAACAGGCATTAAAGAATATGGCACCAATAGAAAGTCTACAAATTTGACCCTAGTGTAGATTTTTTTGGCCAGTATCTGAATTTGTGGATTGCGAGAAGTAAATCATTAAAATATTTTTTTGGATGTCTCACATGGAGAAGGCAAGGAGGCCAAAAAAAAACAAACCTTCATGAATTGGTGTGAAAGTAGGAGGGGCGCGTAAAGGATGAATATTACGTGTGAATAAACTGCGAAGAAAAGGACTAAAGGAGAGGGATCCGGGAGGCAGAACCATTGAGGAGGGGAGAGAGAGAAAGGCGTGAGAGACGAATAAGTGAAGAATGAAAAAAAATGAATTGTTGGAAAAGAGGACAGCGGAGGAAGATGTACTGATAGAGAAGAATAAGTGAGAAATAGACAGAGAGACTGGATGGGAGAGGGAACGGAGAGATTGGGAGAAGATAGGAAGGAATGCAAGGCTAACAGCTTAACAGTGGTGGAAAATACGCCAGTGACATGTCCTGGTAACGGATATGCCTGGGGGTGGGGGTGAGACAGGCGTGTGTGTGTGTGTGTGTGTGTGT
>NW_004797482.1:96770-98269 GCF_000002075.1 Aplysia californica | reverse complement strand
CATCTTTTCCCCCTTCACGCCCCCCTCCCCTTCCCCCCCTTAAAAAACCCTGATGCAATACTCTGCAAGTGTTTGGAATTATCAAAGAGTAAAACGTTCTGAGGCCGTTTCTACATAACTATTATCATAGGTCCAATTCTTAACTTTTGGATAGCCACACATAACCAAATGAATTCAATATTAAGAAACAAAAAAAAACAACAATAAAAAAACAAAAACAAAAAACCCAAAAAAAACAACAACAACAAAATCCAACAACCCCCCCCCCTTCCCCAAACAAATGACCCATCGGAGGTCTTGTCAAATGTCAGGAAGAAATTCACTATTATTTTTCGTGAAGAGCATTATCGTTATCCAAGGAGCACAACTGGTTTTGTAGAGTAGATGGGGGAAAATTGACGCGTTCAAGGGTTTTTCTCAATTTTTTTTTCACTCTTGCAATGACAGGCTTTTTAATATACAACGTATATTTTTATTTAAAAAAGAAGAAAATGTGATACCAAGATTCACATTCATATAACTAAAATGTTTTTTTACTTTATTTTTTAAAGTTAAATATTCCACTGAAGAAAAAAAATCACATCCTCTCGAACTTTTGGCACAGAGTTCAGCTGGGAAATGTCAGAAATGTGCAGTGTGTACCTCAGTTCTCGGCTAGAATCCAGTCATTCTTAGGGAACGTTTACCCAGTCTCACATTTCCACACTTTCCAAGTAGATTGTCAACTAACATAATATACTAATGTACCTTACTGAAAATTGTAAATACAGTTGCTTTGATTTTAAATAGGTTATCATTTTTAGACTGTTATTTTACTTCAAGTTTTTAACATTTAAAATCTGATCGTTGACCCGAGCCAAGCCGTGCTGTGAACTGTTGTGACTGCAACCAACTTGTTTCGCGCATTCATATATAACCTTATGCAGTTGCGAGCGCCGTAAAACTCTCACTAAAACTAAACTAACAAACAGCTGTCGTCAAAACACTTTTACTCACCTGAGCTACAACTACAGCTTCTCCGTTTGATATTTCGCTTTCCTCAAAGTCGTTGAAATACTAAGAAAAAGACTTATATTATGTGCTAAAGTAACCACCGCAGAGAAAAAAGTGAAGGAAGAAAATAAAGTACACGAAGAAACGGACCAAACACCGAGTGGATTGTCTCAAGTACGAAAGCAGTACTTTATTGAATAGACATTTATTTCCAGGACGTTGATTGGTCGGCGGCCGTGAAGATTACGACAAGAGGAAGGGAGTTAGGCCTATCACAGAGGCCACCAACCCCGACGGCCACAAAGGGGTTCGTTATTTCGAAATCAGTTTGTTGCACACGGGGCGCTTTCATGACATCAGACGTAGTACTTCACCGTAGGTTACTGTTGGGTTTTACTCTTTCGCAAGCTAGGGACAAAGACGGAGAGATATATAGAGAAAAAGAGAGAGAGAGAGAGTATGTTTGTTTGTGTGTGGGTATGTGTGTGTGTGTGTGTGTGTGTGTG
>NW_004797482.1:91171-95448 GCF_000002075.1 Aplysia californica | reverse complement strand
TATATATATGATACATCCCAGCAGAAAGACCGAGTTGTGGACACGATAAAGATTTCTCACCATTCGGGAATCGAACTCCGGTCTCTTGCGTATGACAGCAAAGCTCCCAACCGCGCCTTCGATAATATTCTGGATTAGTAAATTAAAATTAAAACATTAAAGGAACTTACGAGGAGTTTCTATATATGACAAACAACTGACTTGTCACCTTTAACTTCCTGTTGTGGTGTCGAAAAGGTTATGGACAATAGTGCACAGTACATCATGTACTTACACTGAAAAGAAATACAGTCGAACCTGCTCAAACGGCCACCTGTCCAAAACAATCACCTTAAAAACAACCACTTCCCTATTTCCCTTGCTTTTCTTTTTGAATACTTGAAATAAATTACACTGTCCAAGGCGCCCTTCTGTCTAAGAAAACTTTTCTCTCCATTACGAGTAGCCATCCTGAGCAATTTCGACCGTAGAAGGACCAGAGATTTTTAAACAGAGCAACCCCCCCCCCCCCCCCCCCCAGCCCATCAACCCACCTCACGGATGAAGACAGTCTATCAAAACACCATCCGGGTGTGACGTCAGCCCAACGAAACGGTTGAGTGCGCCAGTAAACAAATCATGTACCCGGCCCGTTATTGGCTGGCAGGCTAGATCCAGAGCCCGGAGACACGTAAAGGGACCTGGTGGGCATAAGGGACATCCATAACCGTATCCGGTATGGCGCAATTCATCACGGGACGGGTCGATATATCCAGCCAGATGACTTCGCCTGTTCAATACGTCCTCTCGTCTGCACGTTTGGATGAGATTTCGGAACCAACCAAAGTAGCGTAGTTGGGTGACAACTTGGTCAAAACACGCAGGAAGACTGAGGTTCAATAATAAAATCTTTCCTTTTTCCTTTTCAAACGATTCGAACCTATAACTGTGACAAGTTTGGTCTAACTCGGGTACCCAACTTCTACTTTTCCCATGAACTTGGTGCTTTCTGCTACACTCGACCAAATTAAAAAAGAGTTGAAAATGAAACAGATACGGATACATCTTTTTCTTCTTCTTCTCGATCGCATATACGGATACATCTGTGTCTGATCACAAGCCAAATCTTTAACTAGACGGGATCTGTTCTATGTATTTCATGTTCTGATGTTGTAGAAAATGCTGTCTTCACAAGACATCGCGGGCCTTGTAGTTCCTCGGGAATCCCCCAAACTCACCACATTCAAAAGTTCATGTTACATAAACTGTACCTATAACACTAAACAAAATATTCAAGTTCATGTTACATATAGACTGTCGCTATCAAACTAAACAGTTCATGTCATATAATACACTAAAGCTATAAAGCTTATCAAGCACAGTTCTCAGCACAAATGTTTCTTATCAAATAAATGATAAGGGCCAGCATAAACTTCTTGTTTTGTCAGGTTGTGTTGATTAGGAATTTTAAAAAGTAGGACCAAACACTGAACAAAAAACAATAACCCTCAAGGACATAAGAGCTATTCATAAATTTATTTATTTAACTTTTCACTTCCTCTATATTTGCTCGTACAATCACTCACAGCGTCTTCAACAAACAGAATATGGAAGGAGCTCACAGCTCAAACAAACAGTGATGTCATATATCGCAACCTCAGAATTACAAAGTTCTATCTGCTCAGTACTTAATGTTGAGAAGTTTGACATTAAACATTTACATTAAACATTTGATTTTATTTTTCACGGTACGTCAGGATTTTTCGAATGGACTTTTTAAAATGTCTCGATAACGACTCCAAATTATCTAACGATTTTGATAGAGCAGACAGAACATTTGGTTTCTAACCTCATGGCCTTGGTAACTAAAATCGGCCAAAAATGCCAGATAGGGCTTTGTAATTCTGAGGTAACGATATGTTACGGTCAGTCAAATCCTAAACTTGACAACTCTAGAATCTCGAGAGATAGGGAATGTTGGTCAAGCAGGTACAGATCCTGTCAGGGCAAACGTTCTGGGCACATTTAAGACCATGGTATGTCACACACACAAGCATTAGAACCAACGAAACATCGGTATTTAAAAATGATTTCCCCAGCTTTATTTGGATGGGGTTTTCTTTAGGTTTAAACTCGTAGATATTAAATATATAAAAATTGTTGCTGACAGAAGTTATGACTTGACCAACCCCCCCCCCCCTTTTTTTCAATGTGGTCGGGTGTGTTTCAGGACAAACCCTTGCAAGGAAATGTGTGGTGGAATCTTTACAGTAGAATACTCTGAAGTATAGACCTAATACTTTACAGTATGATACTGTGTACCCACAGACAACTGTTACTCGTCTCACAACACACCACAGCAGGAACTAAGCGCACAATACATCGCTATCTAAGAATTACAAGGTTCTATGTGATATTTTAGACCGTTTTGAGTTACTATAAGACCATGAGGTCAGAAACCAAATGTTCTGTCTGCTGTATCAAAATCGTAAGATGATGATTCGGAGTCGTTATCATAATATTCAAAGAATTGCATTCGAAAGAGATTGACATGTTGTAAAAGTTTAGAAACTTAAAAATTTCACGTCAAATTTCTCAAAACTAGGTACTGAGCAGCTAGAAGTTAATTCTAGAGTAGCGACATGTGTCTAATATCACCCACCCTGCCTTCTTTTGACCACTGGTGTCTTTTATATATAAAGTACTTCACAGCATTTTCACACCATCTCAAAACCAAAAAGAGTTCTCATCTGAAAATAACCCCCCCCCCCTCCAACCCAGATTGATCAGATACGCCCTTGAGCGTTAAACCTTCAACTGATCAGTCAAGCCAAATTGAAACGTTTCGATCGACAGAAAAACTCTTCGGGTCTCTAAAAACAACAATTCCATGCAAATGTATGGATGGATTTGAGATTGTAGCGTGCGCTCACATAATATGAGTGATCAATGCTTTCCCTTTCTATTTTTGTTTTTGTTGTTGCCCCTTTTGTAATTTGACAGGACTTCATTAGGACTGCTCTTTTTGTTCGAACTGGTAACGATCAATATTATTGACCGACGTTGATGATTTAATCTAATCACGTTTCTCTTTCCAAGCACGGAGAGGCCTGCGGGCTAACGCGTTGACAAGATTATTTTTCTGGTAATCGATGTTGTAATTAGTGTTTCACGACCCCATCAACACAATTTAGGTCAGTGCCTGCCGACCTTTTAATAGCCAGAGCGCATTTCTACCACCTTTACTAAGAGGCTAACATTTCCGTACATCCTACCTACTAAATGTTACGTGTATTTCTAAGAGGGAAATTACAAAACACATGTCGCTACCGAGATGATCCCCCCACTGCCCAACCAAATAACCAAATCATCCACTCGTGGGCGATGTCGCCCGTGTTGAAAGCACTGATTTAAGTTATTTAAGAGGGCTGTTTCAATTCTGTATGTTCGTGTTAGTGTAAGACTAGCTAGGGCTGAGTGAGATTTGTTTTTAGTTTTAGTAAGAGTTTTACGGCACTTGCAACACCATAAGGTCATATTATAAGTGCCGAAGAATAGAGGTGTTACAAGAAAGTAACAAACACAAACAAGAAAGAGGAGAGATCAGGACGATAGATGTTTGATAGGAAAGAAGGAGCAAACCACACTAAAGCACCCGCCAACCACCCACACCAGTGCGATTAGCAGAAAAAAAAGATCACAACAGACATTCAACTATAGTTGTTCGATGAAAATAACATTTCTCCATTTGAGAATCGAACTCCCGTCTCCTCTTCACGCAGCGACAAAGAACCTAACCATTGCATTCCTGAACGCCGGTTCTGTCTAAGCGATATTGTGCTGTACGGGCGTGTGTGTGTCATGTATACATACACACAATTACACATACACACAAACACACACACATACACACATATATACACACACAAACATGCACATACACATACACACACAGACACACATACACACACAAACTCACTCAAACACACACATATATACACACACACACACACATACACAGACACACATACACTCACAAACTCAAACACACACATACACACATAAACACAGACACACACACACACACATAAACACATAAACACACACACACACACACACACACACACACACACACACACACAAACACATACGCAGTAGGAAAGGAACCCCGCATAGAACATTTTCTTTTAGTGGCGTGTAACCTGATCGCTGGAGCAGTTATCCCCCGAGACACGGAGCAGCGAGAGCTATGAGCAGCCCTAAACAGCCTAACAACCTCCGCTCAGTCCGCTGTTTTA
>NW_004797482.1:89157-90407 GCF_000002075.1 Aplysia californica | reverse complement strand
AAAAAAAAAGCACCAAAAAAAAAGAAAAAAGCGCGGGAATTCACATTCAGGGGCGCGGGAACGATCGAAGGTCTGGCGTGAGCTGACTCATCTGTCGTTCGTTCCTCGCGCGGGTCTCGTGAGTTGTGCGTTGTGTGTGAGTGAGTAGAGTCGACTCTGCTGCTGCTGAGTACGAGCATTGGTTCGTTTTGTAGAAACTCGATTATCTATACGGATACCTGATCATGTAAATATTCGGGTGACCGATTGGAATGACTCGCTTTGCCAGGGGTTGGTTTGGGGTTGGTTTTTCTCTTCTTTTTTTTTGGGGGGGGGGGGAATAACTCGCTTTCAAACGATTAATCTATCCCTTGACATTACTTGTTTCTTCTTCCCCCAAAGACAATAAAACAGAACAATAACAACAACAACAACAACAACAACAACAACGACGACGACGACGACCTCTACAATAACGACAAAAAACAAAAACAAACATCAACAACAACGACAACGACAACAACAACGACAATAACAACGACGACAACAACAACGACAACAATAATAACGACAATAACGACAACAACAACAAAAATTGATTTCAAAATGCTGTATAATGAAACATTATCTGGATAGTTTGTTCGAATACTCTATTCTCGTTTTCTGCTCACATCTAAAATCTTCCACTTCCACTAATCTCACAAACACATACTCGTAAAGCAGTACCCAATTCGACTCAACCGTTCGAGGTTTACGATTCTTTTTGGTGGTAATCATAGCTATTGGAAGCGTGACAGTGCCATCCGATTGTCTTGTGATGTTTCTCTTTAACATTTGTTTTTCTTGATACAGTAATAGGTTTTCATCTAATAATTTATCTTGCCTGTTGCAAAGTTAGAGTTTATTACGTAAAATCATTAAGGGAAATACAGCTTGATGATTACGAGAAATAATGGTAAGTGGAGCCAACGACAGTACTGAAGAGCGAATGTTGCTGGTGTTCTTCGAATAGCTCGAATAGTGATTTTATGCTTCGAAGCTCCGATGAAGTTTCGTTTCCTCAAAACTGCACGTACGGCATTGTTCGCCAAACGCACCAGGGATTAGGGGTAGTTCAAGGTAACAACGGCATCAGTTTTCCCTGTCGTTTCTTTTTTATAGTTGAAGATAAGTCTAACATCCCCCCCCCCAACCCACTTCCAACGCTTCTCCCAATCTTTCCTGCAGCAACGGGTGTATTGAGAAATGCCATGAGTCGCCCAAGATACGAG
>NW_004797482.1:87812-88883 GCF_000002075.1 Aplysia californica | reverse complement strand
ACGAGAGAGAGAGAGAGAGAGAGAGAGAGAGAGAGAGAGAGAGAGAGAGACTGACTCTCTTGCTCGCGTTTCACTCACGAGAACCCTCATGTGCGCGATGTTATTCATCAATAGCCCAAACAACTCGCTCACTACCCACCCCCCTCTCTCTCTCTCCGCAAACTACAGTCACATCTAGATCTAACTGTGCTTGCTTCGTAAACGTACACCGTACATTACAGATCTAGATCTATCATTCCCTTTGTTTGTTTGTTTGTTTGTTTGTTTGTTTGTTTGTTTGTTTGTTTGTTTGTTTGTTTGTTTGTTTGTTTTGCTTCTCGGTCCCTTGTCTTGATTTGCTCCAAATTCCGGTAGTTAAAAAAAAAGAGTAAATGTATTGTGTTTTAAACGCCCCCATCGACATACTTTAAATCATTTAGGAGGCGGGCATCCACCCTTCCTGTCAAAGCCAACTCGGGCTGAGAGGGATACGTTAACTTCCCAGCACAAAGATTGAGATTCTCGATAAAAATTCTCTTTGTTTTGGTAAGTGTTTTTACTGCGCTCGCAACTGCTTAAGGTCATATTGCTAGAGGTAGGAAAGGAGGTGAAAGGAGACAATTTCCGAGAAGGAAATTTTTTGTCGCTACACGGATTCGAACCCGGGACCTTAGAATGAGAGGCGAACACCTTAACCTCTAGGCCACGAGAGCCCCCCCCGTATTCTCTCCACTCGCGAATCAAATCGAAACTGGGGAGTTTTGCTTGTTGCACTAAGCGCCATACTGCCACCAGACACACCACGGTTGCCAGTAGTTTGGAGTGAGTAACAACTGTTGTGTTATCAATCAGTCAGCCATGCCGGAGAAATGATTACAGGGCCAAGAAACGCCCACAAAGATAATATATTATATTTTTTTCACAATGGGACCAGCCTCTAAAATAAACATGTGTTCATTGGTGTCTGGGAAAACTGTTTAAAAAAAAAGTTTTAGTAGAGGTTTTACGGCGCTCGCAACTGCATAAGGCCATATGAGAGTGTGTCTGTCTGTCTGTCTGTCCCACCTCTACACACATACACACACACACACA
>NW_004797482.1:86465-87642 GCF_000002075.1 Aplysia californica | reverse complement strand
ACACACACACACACACACACACACACACACACAAACGAACACACTGAAGAAGGTTTTTAAAAAACACGAAACAGGAAGGAGGAAGTATGACAAATAGAAGCAAAAAAGCAACAAACAGATGGCTAACGACTCAAAAACAGAACAACAGCAACTACAAAAAACAACAACAACCCCACAACAAAACAATACACTAACGACATAATATTATTCATTTCAAACTCAGCCTGCGACACTACATCTATCAGTCAAACCCTTATTTTAAAACATCTATCAGTCAAACCCTTATTTAAAACATTTTTCAGTCAAACCCTGATTTTGAAATGTCCCACCTGTGCGCGGTATTTGTCACCAACGATCCCAGGTGACAAAAAGGTAACTCTGTCACTGTCAAATGAGAGACGTACGGAATAAGTCCACGATCAATCAATTCATAAACGCACAGATCTTTGATGTACTTCGTAGTGGTTGGTAGTGGTACAGCTTTCCATAAATAAGAAATGCCCTGTTAACATCTCTCAGTAAGTGAAGAGTCAGGACCCCACATTTTAGTTTATAATTTAGTTTCTGTTTTAGTAAGTGCAGTATGAGTTTTACGATACTTGCAACACAAATAGGTCATATATTAAGCAAGTAACGACTGTATGAAGTTTTTCTGGTGAGTAACATTAACTAACATGTTACAAAGATGAGAAAGAGGAGAGATAAAGGCGAAGGATGTTTGATAGGAAAGAAAGAGGAAAACCCTCACCAGTGCACCCACCAAAAGTTAAAAGAAAAGAAGGAGAAAAACCACACCTGAACACTCGCCAACTACCCACTTCCAATTCAGCGCTCATCGCCTAGAAGATTTTATAAAATAAGAGGAGTAGATGTGAATTTCATGACCCCATTCACACAATTTATATCGTTTTGAAGGGAGGGGGCTTTGGGGGGGTGGGGGGTGCTTCGACTCTGTCGGTCAGGGGCAACTCAGCTTTGTGTGGTATACAACAGTCAAATGGCTGATCGAGGTGTCAAATAATTAAAAAAACCACTTAATATTATAGAGAAAACTTCCCCGCCCAGGAATCGAACTCATGTCTTTTACAAGATACAGCGAAGAGTCTTACTACTGCTATGTGAAAGAGGTAAATTAGTAGTAGAAGTAGTCGTCGTCGTCGTCGTCGTCGTCGTCGTC
>NW_004797482.1:85288-86214 GCF_000002075.1 Aplysia californica | reverse complement strand
CCCCCAACACACACACACCATCCCTGAACGGCAAAACCAAGTATCCAGATCGTTTTCAACCCCCCAGCTGTCACACACTCGTCACTCACACTATACCCACACTGTCGGAACACACCGCTCTCGATATGTTTACGGTTTGGGTCGATGGTATTTTGGAGATTCATACAACAACAGAACGGCAACTCATCAAACTGGAATGTAGGGATTCACTAATAAGTAAATGAAAATAATAACATTTATCTTCATTTCTACTGGTGGACATCAATCTTACTTTATCTCATCTTATCTCATCTCATCTTATCTTGTTTCATTTTTATCTTATCTTATCTTATCTTATCTTATCTTATCTTATCTCATCTTATCTCATCTTATCTCATCTTATCTCATCTTATCTTATCTCATCTTATCTCATCTTATCTCTTGTGCAGTCTCTAGCGGGAAAGAAAAGCAGAGGAAGACCAAGAACAAGAGTTACATCAGATGGCCTGAACAACTTTACGACAAACAACACATTGAGAAAATCTGGGGATGGAATAAGGAACCATGAGAGAGCGAGAGAGAAAGAGAGAGAGCGAGAGAGAGAGAGAGAGAGAGAGAGAGAGAGAGAGAGAGAGAGAGAGAGAAGGGGGAGGGGTCTTTTACATGCACAACTTCCACACAGGACCAACGAAAAATTTCACCCTTAACTCAGATGACTAGAATTTCTAGGTGCTGGTTCCTTCCTTCCCAAGAATCAGGAGGGTGAAAAACATGACAACAAAAAAAAAGAAAAATAAAAAGGAAAAAAAAAAAGACACTGGCGGGGATTGAATCCCCGACCTATGGGTTGACAGGCGAACACCACAACTCTTGGGCTGCTGTAGCTGCTACTGCTAGATCTACATTATGTACTAACAGATTATGACAGACACTGTCAAACACAAATT
>NW_004797482.1:73502-74999 GCF_000002075.1 Aplysia californica | reverse complement strand
CCTCCCCGCTCCCTCCCCGCTCCCCATTGCCACCACTCCTTTTGACTTATTGAACGTATTCTATACATGTATAAAGAACATTATTATCATATCCTATTCACCCCCCGGGGCAGTGCCACTGACTGAAGTGTCTTTAGGCCATTCCCAAAGGGGGGACATTTCTCATTCAAGCATAGTAGAATTGTAAATGGGCTGACTCGTGTCACGCCCATAACTGTGCCTGATCTACAACAGGGAACTGGTGCTTTTTCTTTCCTGATCCTTACTATTGTCATTTCCTCTACTTCTTTTGTATGTTTGTCACTATTTTGTGACCTGCTATTTTGGGGTGCCTTGACAGTCGAAGCAGATCTTGTGCTGTTGAAGCTAGAGAGGTGAGCAGTCTAAGTCTGATTCCCTGTAAGGACTTCACTGTTGACACCCACCCCTTGGTGCTCATATTACCTTATGCAGTTGCGAATGCCATTAAACCCTCTACTATAAATTTTTAAATTTTTAAATGCCCTATTCTATTGGTTTCAGTGAAAACAAGATTGAAAGAGCCATTTTGTCAATGAGAATGTGACTCGGGCGGTTGGCGAACAAGTCGCTGACTGGCAAAAACAAAAACAAAACAAAATAAAGCGAAAACTAAAACAAACAAAACAAAAGAAAAAACCAATGTTAAAAAAGGAAAGATGACTTGACTTTTGTCACAGCGTGGTTTGTGCCAAGCTACGGACTTTTTTTTCGCTGCGTGCTTTTTGCACGGCTGCTGAACACACTGAAAGGGTACGACGTCTTTTGGCAAATTGACAGGACATTGCAATACTTCAAGACGTGCTATTTTGGGCGCTTTAGAAAAAAAGAAGTTCTTTCTGTCATTGTCATACAGGTAATTCAATTCTGTTTCCTTTATATAAAACTTGAAAAGGTGGGGCGAGAACATGCGTGCTATGAAACGTGCAATGTCGTGTTTCTGATCTGTGTATTGTGGTTCAAACTATGCCAACAAAGACCTGTAACACCTCTAATCTTCTGGCGCTCATATGACCTTATGCAGTTGTGAGTGCCGTAAAACCTCTACTAAAACTAAAACTAACTAAAGAACTTCGGTGTGCAACTGATCAGAGATTATTTTTATCGCTACCTCAGAATTACAAAATCCATCTGCTCAGTAGTAGGCCCTACCTAGTTTTGAGAAATTGGACGCAACAAAGTTTGAGTTTCACAAGAAGCCAAGCTTTTTCGTTTGTTTTAGTAGAGGTTTTACGGCGCTCGCAACTGCATAAGGTCATATGAGCGCCAAACCTTTTCCTAATGCAATATTCTTTGAATATCTTGATAATGACTCCGAATAATCGTACGATTTTTGCAGAGTAGATAGATCATCATTTGGTTTCTGGCCTCATGGTCTGAGTAACTCAAAAAAATGTCAGAAAGAACTTTGTAATTCTGAGGTAATAATAATAATGATAGATAGATAGATAGATAGATAGATAGATAGATAGATAGATA
>NW_004797482.1:71675-72744 GCF_000002075.1 Aplysia californica | reverse complement strand
GAGCAATAAACATAACTAAAGAAGGAGCTGAGATAATGTCGATAGATGGCCGATATGAAAGAAGGAGCAAATCATACCAGAGCACCCGCCGAACACCAATTACCAATATTATATACCGTAAGCCTAACCAAAAAATAAAAGGAAAGTAGAACAGCAGTGTACGGTATACGCTATTTCGATCTTTTATATACCGGCGAGATATTGTTATAAACAACCAGGAAACGACAAATGCAGTTTTTGGGACACCTGAATAGACATAAAGGTCTTGAAATCTAGCTCTCACTGGCAAAATTGAAGGCAAATGAGGCTGGGGTAGGCCCAGAGCAACATACTTAGGGAACCTAAACTAATGGGTAACAGGGAAGGATCAGGGAAACATAGCTTCATTAAGAGCATCCGAGCAAAGGAATGAATGGAGAACCATGATCGTCGATGTCTGTCGCAGATCTGGCACTGGATGGTGATGATGTACCGGCGACTGGGGTGTAGCGGTTAGGTGTGTTGTGTTCGGGAGACTAAAGTTTCGTGTCATCTGTTGTCAGTATTCAACACGAAGAAGATTTATTTGCGACAGTGGGTTCAATCTGCCTATATTTTTGTTTAATTTAGGCTACCAACATTCAAGTCCGATACATGTCTTCAAAGACCTTTGGATGGCCTTCAAAACGTTTTTCTCCAGGTCGATGTGAGACTCACAAGTCTCGAGATATTTCAAGTTAAAAAATAGACAACTGATAACCATTGTTTTTTCTTAAATCTTCTGGTCATATTTTTTTCAAACTACCCTTGTTGATAAACCATTCTCTGCTCCTCCAGAAAACGTTTATACGATTATCGTAGAAGTCTTACCTTGGCTAGTGTAGTCTTACCCTTTTATCGACCAAATCCGCGAAAACTTCGCAGAACCCTTCCACCGTGACATCGCGCAGAGCCGTGACGTCACGCATTTTCGCCTTGAGCTTTTGGCTCCCTCTCTTCATTGTTTGAAATGTACAAGACAGGAAAATACATCGCCAAGAGATTTTTAAACTTTAGTTCAAAAAGTTAATCAATTTTGATACTGTTTTAT
>NW_004797482.1:67909-68873 GCF_000002075.1 Aplysia californica | reverse complement strand
GAAGTGAACAAAGAGGGTGTTATCAACATCAAAGGGATAAATTAAAATGGCGTAAGTCCTACCACCGCCTGTTTTTTAAGCCCCATCAACACATTTTAGATCCTTTGAGGGGGGGGGGGGGCTGTTCTAGCCGGGCCTGGGTAATAGGAGAAAGCTTCTTTGACGACAGACACAGATAATACTCAACACACATACAATATTAAGTTCCTCTGAGCAGATAGAATTCTGTACGTCTCTGGTAGTGACATGTGCCTTACCAATAGTGTCACCCAAGTCATACCACACCCTTTCAAGAACCGAATTCACGTCTTCTGACTGGGACAGCGTACGGCCTAGCTGCTGCATGACAGACACATTGCTACCTCTGAGCGGGTGCTCTGGTGTGGTTTGCTTCTTCTTTCTTATCTAACATCTATCGTCCTTATCTCCCCTTCTTCTTTTTATGATTGTTACTCTCTTGTGACACCTCAAATCTTCTAGCACTCATATGACCTTATGCAGTTGCGAGCGCCGTAAAACCTCTACTAAACAAAAAAACTAAACATGACCTTTTTTGCCGTTTTAAGTTACTGAGACCTTGAGATCAGAAATCGTATGCTCTATCTGCTATATCAAAATGGTAAGATTATTTGGAGTCGCTATCAAGGTAGTCAAAGAATTGTATTCGAAAAGGCTTGACATAATATTATGGTGAAACTCAACATTTTTAACGTCAAATTTCTCTAACTAGGCACATGGCGCTCATATGATCTTATGCAGTTGCGAGCGCCGTAAAACCTCTACTAAAACAAAACTAACTAGGCACTGAGCAGATAAAACTTTGTAATTCTATGGCGCCTTACTAATAGTGCCACCCAAGTCCTACCACAAACTGTTATATATTTGTTTTAGTAAAAGTGTTACAGCACTTGCAACACAATAAGGTCATATAAGTGCCGAAGATTAGAGGTGTTACAAGAGTCTA
>NW_004797482.1:61934-63655 GCF_000002075.1 Aplysia californica | reverse complement strand
CCACACACATCACCCCTCAAACCACCCTTCCTCAAAATCAAACTGTTTAATAAGTCTTTCATAATTGTGCCTAAATTGTGTATCGTTTTTTCCTTTCTTCAATATAATATAGAATCTGAATTTCGACAAAACATTTTAGCACACATGCAACCGATACAACAGATTATGAAACTACAATTCTTTTTATCTAAAAAATCAAAGTTTGGGGCATTCTTGAACTTTTGAAAAGTCAGCAGACGAAAAGTTATAGGAAAATTAATATCGAGGACAAGTACTGCATTTCCTTCACGCGTTCATACGGGCCACTGCGTTTCTTTACATGTCTACCTGTTTTAGATCTGATGTCACTTATAGATCTAGTGCATGACGAAACCTGTTCTTGATTGAAAAAAGATTTATGGTACTGCAGGAACGATTGTACATGCTGAACTGTTGATCAAAACACACACACATGCAAGAGTTGAAGGTTATGACTAATACCATTTCTCCTTTGTACCCTTTACTTAAATTTCTGGGTGTGTTTGTTGGTTGTTGTTTTTTTTTGGGGGGGGGGGGCATTTGTATATCAAAAGCTCTTCAAAGCATATATATAGATCTGATTAAATATACATGGTATTATTTTATGAGCTCTGTGTAAATCCTGTTGAAGTATGAAGTAGATTATAATGTTGTAATAAATGTCTAAATACGTGGAATTCAAGCTTTCTGTAGACTGAATCATGATCATCACAATTTATGCCTGTCGCAGCTGGTGGCAAAGCATACTTTGGCAATGAGCAGTAAAATACATATTATTTTTAACCAGGTGGGTGATTGGTAGGTGCTCTAATGTGGTTTGATCCTCCTTTCCTATCAAACATCTATCGTCCTTATCTCTCCTTCTTTTTTTGTGTTTGCTACTCTTTTAAAACACCTCTAATCATTGGAACCCTACATGACCTAATTGTATTGCAAGTGCCGTAAAACGCTTACTTGAAAAACAAAACAAACAAACAAACAAACAGAAACCCCAATCTTCACTATATGACATCAGACAAATAATAAACTCTTTATGCAGGGGACACAATGTATTACCATTTTGTCTGATCAGCTGTAGAACGCAAACACTGTTGCTGCGATACATTCCGAAGCGTCATCGCCTACACAAATCAGAAGGGGAAAAAAGTATATTTATTTATAATACATTGCATTATGCATGTTGTTTCTTGCCTTGTAAAGTTTCAGGTTAAGACAATAAAATTAGAAAATATCGGTATCAATAAGGAAGTTGTGCTTCTTTTTTTAAAGTGTCCCGAGTGGGTGATTGATTGGTGCTTTGGTGTGGTTTACTCCTGTTCTGTCAAGAATCTGTCGTCCTTACCTCTTCACTTTCTTTTCTTTATGTGTCCCAAGTGGGGGATTGATGGGTGCTTAGGTGTGGTTCACTCCTTCTTTCCTATCAAATATCTATCGTCCTTATCTCTCCTTTTTCTTTTATTCCTGTACTCTCTTCTAACGCCTCTTATCTTTGGCATTCATATTACGTATTTGTTTTGTAAGTGCCATACAATTCTTACAAGAACTGGAACTTTAGTAACCGCGACCACGGTGCTTTTTTGTCGTATCTCTATTTTTAATAACAGTGAAAACAGTTCATAACGACAGTGAGCTTAAGAAGAAGTCACATTTTCACTGCTAGAAAATGGAGATAAGGCAAGAAAGCACTGAGGTTGCTACACCCC
>NW_004797482.1:55519-56519 GCF_000002075.1 Aplysia californica | reverse complement strand
AAATAAATACGTAAATAGACAAATAAATAAATAAATAAACTACCCCATTGCTTCATTAAATATGTTTTTGTTGAAAAAGATTATAGCCATACGTTTTTAATTAAGACAAATGATATCTGGGGGGAAATTATGTCTGTATGTAATTTCATATACATTATTTGCTGGTGTTTAAAAAAAATACAGGTGTATACAGGCATTACAAGGTCAGCATTCAATCTGTTATCAAAAGTCTGGAAAGCAAGCAACATCTCACTGCTCACCAAGATTCGACTCTTTAACTCCAATGTCAAATTTGTGCCCCTCTACGGCTGTGAAACTTGGAAGACAACAAAGAAAGTACTGAATAAAGTCCAAACTTTCATCAACAGATGTATGATGGGTATCCTAAAAATTAAATGGCGGGGTAGAATAAGAAATGAAGAGTTGTGGGAAAGGACAGGACAAAAGGCTGAAATAGGACTGGCGATGGATGGGACACACCTTCAGAAAGCCCAGCGGAAACATCACAAGACAGTCGCTGCTGAGGAACCCACAGGGAGCACAAGGCAGGGGTAGGCCACGGGAAACATGGAGGAGATGTGTTGAAAGGGACATGAGAGAGATGAAGCTAAATTGGAACGAGCTTAGAAGAATGGCCCAGGACAGAATTGATTGGAAGGAGCTTGTATGTTGCCTATACCCTGCTACGGGTGAAAGGCATTGATGATGGTGATTACGGCCTCATCGACACACTTAAAGTTATCTACGAAGCGGGTTGTGACCCAGCCAGTCAAGGCCAGCCCAGATTGAGAGATTCAAAACCTCAGCAGAAAGACTGAGACACGTGATAACATTTTTCCCACTTGGGAATCGAATTCGGGTCTCCTGCGGGCAACTGTGAGGTGCCTAACAGCTACACCACAACACCGGTTTAAATATAATTACACTATCATATCTACATAGAATATACGTGTGTGTGTGTGTGTGTGTGTGTGTGTGTGTGTGTGTGTGTGTGTGTGTG
>NW_004797482.1:51658-52640 GCF_000002075.1 Aplysia californica | reverse complement strand
AGAGAGAGAGAGAGAGAGAGAGAGAGGGAGGGAGAGAGAGGGAGAGAGAGAGAGAGACACTTAAACTACTTACTGGGCCGAGACGAGTTGGTAGAAGGGAACGTAGAGTAACGGAAAATTGTTCCCGCATCTGATCCGGACACTGGGGATTGTCCTGTTAGTGAGACAACTTCCTGGGCCTTCATTGTGGTAGGGTACCCAGTTCCTTTACACGCCGTCTTTTCTTCCCAACTCGAAGTCAGATACCCATTACAGTTGGGTGGGCAGGAGGGGGCGAAAAAAAATCCGAGTCCGAACTGAGGCTCGAACCCGGATTTCCGCTTCGGAGACGAGCTCACTAACCACTCCGCCACCGACCGCACCCTCAATGCACAGTGTAGGATATCATAAAACAATTTTATGACCATTGTTGACCTCACAGTGGAGGTCAGAGGATGGGGGAAAACATCCTATCAGTCAGCAGCTCTCCTTGTACGGTCAAGTGTCTCACAAGTGGTCGCTCTCAAGTTCATGCTTGTATTATTGTACTGCCCTCAGCTGACAAAACGCCTTTGAAAAATTTTTGGTGCCAATTTAAAAAAAAGTTAATTTTTCAATCGACAGCCTGATCAGTTACTCTCCTTGTGTGAAAAAAACCCAACCAAAGTGGAACCGTGACTAATCCTTGACTAATTTAGAATTCTAATTCCAGAAGAGCGACTTTTTTAATGCTGTCAAAACGCCTTTTTTTCGTGGAAACTGCTGGGAACGAAAAAGTCGTTTCGTCAGCGTACGGCAGAGTAGTCATTTATTGTACACTTGACTTTGCCGTGACAAAGTATTGACATGGTGCAAATAGTTATGTTTCAAGAAAAACAAAACAAAACAAGAAAAGCACAACAACGACTAAAAAAGAGCAACAAGAAAAAGAGGAACTGTTTAGTCGGTGGTGATGATGATGATGATGATGATGATGATGATGATGATGATGATGATGATGATG
>NW_004797482.1:49220-51211 GCF_000002075.1 Aplysia californica | reverse complement strand
AGGGGGGGGACACAACCCTCTTTCCCAAGACACAACCCTCTTTCCCAACTCCTCGCCTCGAGTGACCAGAAATTTGGAAATAATTCGTCGTCTTCACCCCTAACATTTAATAAAAGTATGCTGAAAAATCACATGAGGGGCTTTTCAAAGAGATGACGTTGCTAGTGTTTTTGTTACCCTACGTCTATGCTATCATATTTCCAAAGCAGTGAAAGGAGTGTGGCCAATAACCTTTGTAATACTTTTCATAGTCAATGCGGCTGCGTTCCGTAATAAAAAAGATTAAACACATCTAGGCTAACTTGTGTGCTTACAGGTTATCGCTGTCGGCATTCGCCACTGATCCCGAGGTACTTATGTGATCGTCGAAGCGTGTGAAAAGCCTGAAAAACCCCGCTCAGTCGACTAGAGAATTACAGGGTTGCCTCTTCTTAAGTTTGTTACCGGCCTTTTTAAGTTTCAGATAAAGAAATCTTATGGGTTTAATGCCCCTGTCACTAGGCCTTCTCAGTCCTAGGCCTAGCCCTATCAACACTATTAGGTTATGTAAGGGGCGGGGGGACCTCCTAGTTTAACGTCCGTCTCCGGTAGGACCGAGCCAAGTGGGAAGTTCTCAGATAAAGACAGCAGATTTTTAAAATCTGTATGAATAATGAAGTTACGGTATATACTTCTTTTTGTCCCAAGCATTTTCGAACGATCCAACTGGGAGCGCTCCGTTAGCTCAGCTGTTATCATGCTGGACTACGGAACGTATGGCCCTGGTTCAAATCACACACTGGGCGTTCTTGAACTTGGGTTGTTTCGTGGAGTTTTCAAAGCTCTCAACCCATTTGGTTTTGTCATATCCGGGACGGACGTTAAATTTAGAGGTCCCACCTCTTAGATAACCTAATAGTGCTGATAGGAGTCACTTAACACTTTTCTCTGATCAAAACGCGTGTATCGATGAGTTATCTCTTTGTGGACGTTGCATACCCATGTGTCCGATCAGGCGCAGATCAGAGGTAATGTTGCGACCCATTTCGAACCTACATACACAATCAGGAACACGAACATTTTTCAGAGACACAATGTTAGGTACTGTCTTTCACAGTTTCAGATATAAAGAAAACAGAGTAGAAAAACATCTTTATAAATAACGGAGTTACGCTTCTTTTCGTTCTTGAAAAGAACGCGTCTTCAAGCGTTCCACTGACCAGAAGGAGCTTCTTCAATGAGTTGCAGCACTATGCGTGATACAGCTTCGCGTGAGCGGACTTAAACATAGAGGAAGTAGATTACCGATACCAAAGTAATATTCCATTTCCTTCAGATCTACACTTCCTTAAGTTACGCTGTAAATGAAGTACACTATCAACTTGTTAAAAATCAAGGAAAGAGAATGGGTGTCTTACTATTTTACAGGTTTGGAAGGGTGTATTCTCTTATACTAGGGACACTTTTTAGATGTAGCCTGGGTAGCGGCCGTCTATGATTTTCAACCACCAAGTGATCTTTAACATGTGCAACGAGCACAAGCGCCATTTGAACTTGTTCGTCTTTATCCGAGAAGACAACGTTTTTGATCTTATCTACCTTCAGATCAGAAAGATGGGAGAAGAAGTTTTAGTTTAGTTTTATTAAGAATTTTACGGCGCTTGCAACACAATTGGTCATATAGGTGCCGAAGATTAGAGGGGTTACAAGAGAGTAACTAACACAAAAAAGAAGGAGGGTAGATAAGGATGATAGATGTTGGATAGGAAAGAAGGAGCAAACCACACCAAAGCATCCGCCAACCACCCATAATAAGAAGTTTGAGTGCGTAAAATGTATTTTTCTTTACACAGAAAGAGAGAAGATAAAAGGACACTACTATCGTTATAACTGTTGCCATTCTTGTTGCTGTTGTTGTTTTTGTTTAGTTGTCGTAATTAATATCATCATCATCATCATTATCATCATCATCATTATCATCATCTTATTGTATAATTATCATTATTACTATT
>NW_004797482.1:47973-48971 GCF_000002075.1 Aplysia californica | reverse complement strand
TCTTCTTCTTCTTCTTCTTCTTCTTCTTCTTCTTCTTCTTCTTCTTCTTCTTCATAAAATCTTGATCATGATCATTATTATTATTATCCTTATTACTTTTATCACCATCATTGTCCTCCACATCATCATCATCACCCTGGCTGTGTGGACATATGACCCCTGGCCCCGGGAACATGGCACCCCGCTGCTTCCCGCTGCGTTGTAGTTTTAGCGCCAGTCAATCTAGATGACTAATCTGCACACATAATTCCCACTGGGTGGTCTGTTGGCTGGGAGAGCTTAAATTTAGGGCTATTCCACGTAAACTGACAAGGCATTAGGACTCAAAACGTTCTTACAATGATCACACTATAATTTAATATCAATTAATTAAGTTTAACTTTAAAAGATCAGAACTTTTTAAAGTTTTAAACATATTATGTGAGGTATCGTGGTGAAATCAGGCGTTCGTCAAAAAAACGAAATCGGAGAAACAGGCATTCCTATCGTATTTTTTTTTGTGCGGCTCAAACCTTTCTATACCTGTTTCTAAATATAATAATATTGTTATTTCCACATGAATTTTACTGAAAAACGTTGATTAAAAGCACCAATTAGGTAATTTGTTCAGTTTTGAACGACTTTGGCTGCCATTTTTTCACAAATTTTACTTCCGAAACTTGCCGACTCTAACTCCTTCAATCGCGAATATCTTGACTTCTATTCAATAGAGGTGGATATTTTGTCATCAAAAGAAAGACAAATGAATTATCGTTATGATGATATCAATAACTCCACATGCCCAAACATTGACGATTGCCTTATTCCCCCGCGTCCTGACACATTTTATTAGGAATGTTAATTACTTGCAGTAATACAAAAAGATTTCCATGTACTTTATGCAAATTCTGTGACGTGTTTTAGTTCCAGTAACTTCTTCTTCTTCTACTTCTTCTTCTTCTTCTGCTTCTTCTTCTTCTTCTTCTTCTTCTTCTTCTTCTTCTTCTTCTTCTTCTTCT
>NW_004797482.1:43366-46186 GCF_000002075.1 Aplysia californica | reverse complement strand
CTCTCTCTCTCTCTCTTTCTCTCTCTATCTCTCTGTCTCTGCAGTTTTCATACCCCCCCCTCTTCCCATTTCTCTTTTATTCCTTCCACTTCTAGTACTCACATTGGCATGCAGGAATAAACAAATAAAACTAAACCTGCTAGTAAAAAACAAATCAAACCCAGACACACAGACAGACAACTAAACTCAGAAAAAACCCACAAACCACAAACATCAACGATCAACAGACAGAATAGAGCAGACGCAGATAAACTGACGGCCCAATAAATAGACGTACATAGACGTTGACATTTCTAATAAAGGGTTCGCGCAACTAAAAACTTAGGCCTCTAGTTGAGGACAACATGTAAATTAGTATAAATTTAGCGTGTAGCTGGCTGATGCTTTGGTGTGGTTTGCTCCTTTCCCATTAAGAAAAAAATCTATTGTCCTTATCTCTCCTTCTTTTCTTACTTTCTGGTAACAAATCTAATCTTTGACCTTGACACTTATATGACCTATTTGTGTTGTAAGTGTTGCAAAACTCTTTCTAAAGATAAACTAGAATTTACAGGTTTCCATGCCATGGAAACGAATGACGATCCAGTACAATATGGCCGACAGTCTTTCCTCCTCTGATGATCTTTGTATAGAAGGTGGGCAGTTATCTAGACTATGGTAATCTTTTCTTTGTCCTCTTTCAACCTGGTATTTAAAAAATTCAAAACTGTCGAAACAAATATGTAATGATACTTTACCTCTTAATACTCCCGAGGCTGAAAAAGATCATCATCATCATCTGGTGCCTTGCCGACTGGCGAGGGCGATCATGGACCTCCACTTCACTCTGTCTTGCATTGCAGCAATGGTGTCTGTTGTTCTTGCTGCTCCTAGCCATGTTGTCATCTTGTCCAGTATCTTTTCCCCGTCTCTCTCTCTGCTTCTGCCTATCTTTCCATCAAACTTGCCTGTTGTTACAATATTCTCCAATGCTTCTTCCCGCATTGTGTGTCGGAAGAAATTTGCCTGTCGCTTTCGTATATTCGCCATAAGCTGTCTTCTGCAATTCGAAAAAAATACAACGTCCCAGAGACATGGGTCACTCCCCCCACCCCCGCTCTTAGTTTTGAATCATTTATCCTTATAACTAAGTCTGTGTGCGTTTCAGGAGTTTCCTCTTTTTTGTCTCTGCCGCTTTCACACTCCCTCCCCCATTTACCTTTTTTGTTCCTTCAACTTCTCGTTCTCACGTTTGCATAAAATAAAAAACCCAGAGGCCGCAAGTAATAAACAGACAGAGGTAGACATGTAAACTCAGAACATAATAATATATAGACACACACATAAGTAACGGAATTAGACTCTATGCCTCTTTTAGTTCCCCAAAAGAACGCGTCTTCATCAAGCGTTCGAATGACCAGAAGGCGCTTCTTCAAAGAGTTAGAGCACTCTCTCTCTCTCTCTCTCTCTCTCTCTCTCTCTCTCACACACACACACACACACACACACACACACACAGAGAGAGAGAGAGAGAGAGAGAGAGAGAGAGAGAGAGAGAGAGAGAGAGAGAGAGAGAGAGAGAGAGAGAGAGAGAGAGAACACACAGAGCAACAATCAACAGACAAAATAGAGCAAACACAGATAAACAGACGACCAAATAATAGACAAACATAGACACTGACACACGAGAGAGATAAGCAGATGTGGCCGTAATTTACTTAGTTATATACGATAAAGAGTTTGCTGGGTGCCAAGACTTCGTGAACAGTGAACACCCAAAACCTCTACACGATGACATTTGCAAGGCGTCCAACGATGCGATTGCTACGTTATGTGCGATTCAGCCCACACAAATTTCGGAGAGGGGGGGCTGGGGGGCTCTCGTGGCCTAGAAGTTAAGGTCTTCGCCTCTCATTCAAAGGTCCCGGATTCGAATCTGGGTAACGACGGAAAACTTTTCTTATCTAAAATTGTCTCCTTTCACCTCCTTTCCTGTTCTCTAGCAAAGGTCTGTCGTCTGCTTTCGACTCCACTTTCTGCCCCCATCTCCTCGTCTCCTTTGCCCCCTCCTCTGGGCTCGTGACTCTTTTTGCAGCTTTTCTACTGCTACTCCTTGGCTCCTTCTTACTGCTGTCTTCCAGCCACACTCCTGATCTTCTGGTAGGAAAGATCTACACCTAGCCTTCTCGGACAAGGGCGAAACACATCGGAGGTACTGTGTGCAAGTTGTGCACGTTACAAATCCCTCGGTAGTCTCAAATCGATAAGAATAGGCTTCTGCCGCCACCCGGGCAAAATTCAAAATCTCCTACCAACTAAAAATGTTTAATGTATCCTGCGCACTCATATGACCTTATGCAGTTGCGAGCGCCGGAAAACACTTTTTTTAAAAGCACCCCCCCAAAAAAAAATTCGGTGAGCCATGTTACGTGGAATTTTGAACAATGATTCCAGTGGTAAAACTCCATAAAGACCAAGACCATATTTTCATTTTGTCTTCTTTCTCTTTAGTTTTTCTAGTTGTCCACCCCCCCTAACATTTCTTGGGGGCTCTCGTGGCCTAGAGGTTAAGGTGTTGGCCTCTCATTCAAAGGTCCCGGGTTCGAATCCGAGTAGCGACCGACAAATTTTCTTCTCTAAAATTGTCTCCTTTCACCTCCTTTCCAGCTCTCTAGCAATGTTCTGTTGTCTGCTTTCATGTCCACTTTCTGCCCCCACCCCCTCACCTCCTTTGCCCCTTCCTCTGGGCTCCTGACTCTTTTTGCAGCCTTTCTACTGCTACTCATTGGCTCCTCCTTACTGCTGTCTTTCTGCCACACCCCTGATCTTCTGGTAGGAAAG
>NW_004797482.1:37833-38986 GCF_000002075.1 Aplysia californica | reverse complement strand
TGTGTGTGTGTGTGTGTGTGTGTGTGTGTGTGTGAGTGTGTGAACTCATTTCGGCGCGAAAGACGAGAATATCAGTTAACACACTAGCCCAACCTTTTACACCAAGATTCCAACTATTATAAAATGATAAAAAATAAAAACAAAATAATAACGGACACTCACGCGCCCACAGTGGGTGGTTGGAGGGCACCTCTGGTAGGTCCTACTTCTTTACCTTCCCCTCTGTTGTTTCTTCTGTCTGTCTTACTTTTTCTCAGCACTAAATGACCATTATTGTGTCGATGTGCTTCTCTTTACTCCAACCCCCCCCCCAAAAAAAAACACCAAAAAAACGCACTCATGCAAACAAACACACATACACACATACAGACAAACACCGCTGCAAAAAGACATTACCTGTTCCAAGCTTTTCTCTAATCTGCCGGCTCAACAGGAAGTAGAACTGACACCTTTGTTTGTTGTTGCTGTGTTAACGCCGGCTTTTGCCCCACCGTAAAATACAAACATCTGGACCCCTCAAAGGAACCCATTCTTAAAGTGGCGGCAGATGACGATTTGTGATAGCCTTGCCGTGACCGATTTAATAAAAATTTCGCCTTATGGAAAGTGGAAACGGCACAAATAAAGGAGGCCTTTGTATTTTGTCGCTCGCGCACATTTCCTTCTTCATTCAGCGGATATCGGTGAAGGGGAATTCATGTTGTGTAGCGTTCTCGTTTTTGGTTTTTTTTTCGTTCTTTCTTTTTTGTGTTCTTATCGAGAGTGAAACGAAACATTCTTGTGCAGAGTGATCTTTCCACCTTCGTGTCTGGTTTTTTCTTCTTCTCCATGTTCGTGTCTGTCCATCTTCGTGTCTGTTTTTCTCTCTATCTCCGTGTCTGTTCATCTTTGTATCTGTTTTTTTCCCTGTCCATCTACCATTCCGCAAGACTCGGGAACATCTGGGTTTTTTAGTCTGTTGCTTTTTTGTTTTAGTTCTCTTCACTGTGTGTCTCTCTGTTTCTCTTCCACAATCTCTATGAATATGTGTATGCATGTATGAAGTGTTTTGTTTGGTAAGAGTGTTACGGCGGTGGCATCTATATTATGAGGTAATATGAGCACACAAACAAACAAACACATACAAGCACGCACGCACGCACACACACACACG
>NW_004797482.1:34335-36524 GCF_000002075.1 Aplysia californica | reverse complement strand
AGATAGATAGATAGATAGATAGATAGATAGATAGATAGATAGATAGATAGATAGACAAATCAACAAATCGACAGATAAATACGATACAGGACACGATTCGATAGGTGCAGAAGAATCTAAGAATAGAAAGAAAGAAAGATTAATGGATTAGTAAATGCATAGCCTGGAGAACGGTCCCGGAAGATCAATATATCACTGAATAGAAAGATGGGGAAAAAAGAAAGAAAGAAAAACGACTGAGATGAAAAGACGCCGTGTTTGTCCGGCCGTAACGATTATAATCAGGGGAAACGAGATAATAAAAATAACAAAAGCATTTGTATATGGCATATTCCCATAGACAGCAAACTCTATGCGCTTTACACTTTATTATTACCCCAGCCGATTATAGAACACTCAGAAACATTCTCAGTTACCCTGGAACCACACAGTGCAAGCAGATGATTTAGCGCTCAAACACTAGCTAATTGACAAGATCTTTCATTGTCTTTCGCTGGGCACCCATTACCACCAGGGTGAAGTTAGGGAAATTCGTAAGTGCCTTTCCCGAGGACACAACGTCGGGCTCAAAAACGGGCCAAAATGGGATTCGAACCCACGGCCATACGGTTGCGAGTCTGAGAGCCTTACCATCAGGCCACCGACGCCACATTCTTTATCCATTGCCCATGTATACGAGATTGACGCCTTCTGATTAGTAGACACAAGTGCGTACGATAGTGTTCAATAATGTATTACTTGCATACTTCATATAACATGTAACTGTTACAGATAGAGATTCAGGGATTATAGATGTAAGTCAGCGATTTGAGAAAAAATGAAGATTTTGGAAATAATGGCGATGATGTATGATGATGTGGGATTGCGTTTAAGTAATGTTAACGTTAGTCCTCTCTTCCTCTGCTCTAATGAGTCATGAGGGACGTGGGCACCCTCTATCCTGTTCCCTACTGGAACGATCTTAAATGTCACCGACGTCATGTTCCTTTGTTTTAAAAAAATAGAAAAATAATAGCTTCAAGCCGCGTGTTATGATCATGTTGTCGTTAACGACGGCTTCACGATGCGGGTCTTCAAATACCATGTGACCCTTGCAAACAAGCTAACACAATAATTTAATGATTTCTTAACTGAATTTACCAATGTCTTCCCCAATCCTTCGACTTGCTACTGCGCGCTCGTATTCCGTCGCAACATCCCACAAAGAACATTTATTGTACTTTATTGGGTCATGGCACTTTACTTGATTGAGAAGAATAATGCTGGGCAAAATAGACCAGTTAAAAATAGAAAGAAGTTAAAACGAACTGTTGCTTTCTTGATCGAGGAATCAACACGAAAGCGGTCTTCAAAGAAGTCGAGAAAAGGATCAATGGGAGACATTTTTTAAAATTAATTAATTTATGAGGAACAAGGCATGATTTGTGAGTTTTTGAACAATTAAGTGTGATCGTGTATAAAAAGAACACGAAAAACTGATTAGTTCAGTCTATATTAGCCAGACCCCGATAACATTCTAGAACCTATAGATTTTATGGGGGCTCTCGTGGCCTAGAGGTTACGGTGTTTGCCGCTCATTCAAAGGTCCCGGGTTCGAATCCTGGTAGCGACGGAAAACTTTTCCTCTTTAAAATTGTCTCCTTTCACCTCCTGTCCTGCTCTCTAACAATGTTCTGTCGTCTGCTTTCGTCTCCCCTTTCTTCCCCCACCCCGTCACCTCCTTTGCCCCCTCTTCTGAGCTCCAAACTCTTTCTGCAGCCTTTCTACTGCTACTCCTTGGCTCCTTCTTACTGCTGTCTTTCAGCCACACCCCTGATCTTCTGGTAGGAAAGAGCTACACCTTGCCTTCTCGGACAAGGGTGAACAATCTCGGAGGTCCCGTGTGCAAGTTGCGCACGTTAGAGATCCCTTGGTGGTATAAAATCGATAAGAGTAGACTTCGGCCTCCTCCCGGGCAAAATTCAAAATTTCCTACCAACTGAAAATGCTAATCCATCTTTAAAAACCTATATGTTTATTGCTTGGATCATTCTCCTCTACTCAGACTGGTGTTTGTTGTGGGCGAATTGGTTAAAAAGGAATAGAGTTTTAAGATAAGATAGATAAGATAAGGTAAAATAAGATAAACTATATCTTTATTGTCTAGTGATGTTTCACCACGTACACACACACACACTCATACAAACACA
>NW_004797482.1:31264-32342 GCF_000002075.1 Aplysia californica | reverse complement strand
AAACAAAAAACCGAGAAACCAACAAAAAAACAACCCCCAGTGATATCTATGTTATAATCTTTAGGAAATATTTAAAAGAAGTATGTGCAATCAAACGTTAGGAAGATAAGGACACCACTTTAAAAATAGAAAAAAGAAAGGTGTTGCTATCTGCGGCGAGTTCTGATGTTTTTGATCATTATATTTAGTTGCTTGCTATAATATATCATCATTTCCCTTACTTTAATCCATTTACCATGTTCGTTGCCTGTGGTGCTAACCGAGGTCTGGATCTTATTATTAAACTTTACTTCCTCCTATGGCGCTAAAGGTAATCGTCCGTTCATAATGGTGAAATAGTATCAATAACAAAAGAAAAACGAGACACAGCAAAAGAACAATCAATAATAAACAAAACAAAACGAAACAGAACGGAATGTCGTCAGCACAAAAACGATAGGCTATATAATAGTATGATACTGCCATGCTGAAATGTTCCTTTGTCTGTCTTATGCCGACCGCGTTTACCGGTGTCTATGGTGTAGGGGACAGGCTTTTAGTTTCAGTAGGGTTTTTAATTTTAGTAGAGGTTTTACGGCGCTCGCGACTGCATAAGGTCTTATGAGCGCAGTAAGGTTTTACGGCTCTGCAACTGCATAAGGTCATATGAGCGCCAGTAATGGACATGCTTTTTAGTAGTAGTAGTATAGGGTTTTACGGCGCTCGCAACTGCTAAGGTCATATGAGCGCACGAAACACAAGTTGTTTCCTTTCGCAAATGTTCGCTGCACGATTGGTTAACTAATTGATTCTAAAATGTTAAAATGTTAAAATATTAAACACATGCTGTTTAATGCTTCGACACTCAGGAAACGTAAATTCAAATCCTGTTTGAAAGATGTCACGCTATTGAGAGTCTCCGTCTGTCTCCTTGGATGCTGTACCCCTTTCGTTCTTTTAGTAGTTTAAAAGACTTTGCCCGAGAAATATTTTTAAGAAATGGAGGAAGAGATTTTCGACGGCCTCTTCCTCAGTGTTGAATCCACCCCTCAAAACAAACAAACAATCAAACAAACAAACAAAAACAAACAATAAAACA
>NW_004797482.1:26000-28040 GCF_000002075.1 Aplysia californica | reverse complement strand
TGTTTCGATGTTGTACAGAGGTGTGATGGCAGATTCAGAAATGTTTCGATGTTTTACAGAGGTGTGATGGCAGATTCAGAAATGTTTCGATGTTGTACAGAGGTGTGATGGCAGATTCAGAAATGTTTCGATGTTTTACAGAGGTGTGATGGCAGATTCAGAAATGTTTCGATGTTGTACAGAGGTGTGATGGCAGATTCAGAAATGTTTCAATGTTTTACAGAGGTGTGATGGCAGATTCAGAAATGTTTCGATGTTTTACAAAGGTGTAATATGCATTTTTGTGGTAGGGAGATTAGAATCTTCGTTAAACGTACAGTCATAATAGAGCTCACAGTGTGGTGTCGATAGTCTTACGGTTAGACTAATTACCCTATCCTTACGCTCTGGGGTCATTTTGTACCCTTGGGGTTGTATTTTTCACATTATTTAGATCTAGAATACCTATAGTACGAAGATCTCTTTGAAACTTTCAGTATTTCTCAAAAAATCATTTTGACAGACTGCTATGCAAAGCGTACGGATCGGATTAACGAATACATTTCCTCTTTAAAAGTGGTGGCCCAGAGTTCCCCACGTCGTATGGATACGATAGTAAAACACGACGTACGGATAGGGTTAAGGACTCGTGATCGCAAGGCTGATGATTTGGAGGCTCGAGGCTTAGTAATGTCCGACATTTTGTCCTTGGGCAAGGCACTTTATAGGAATTTTCCAATTTGGGTCGGTTTTATTGGCGATGGATGTTAAATGTGGAGGTCTCGCCTCCTAAATAACCTTACATTGTTGAAAAGGGCGAGACAGCTGAACCTTTACAATTTTACACCTCCCCCCTCCCCCCGGCCTCTCTCGTTCAGTTGGAACCGGTCTGGACTGTCTCACAGATGAGAGTGATTCGAATCCCAACCGGAATTTGTTAAACTTCTCGTCGACCGGCTGTTCAAATGTACTAAGCCCAATATCTTCAACTTTAAAAAAAAGAATGCTGTTTCTTTAATCTATGGTATCAGTTGCATGTGCTCGAGAAATCTTTTGTCGAAGTTCAAATTGTTAATGTTGAACAATAAAAGCCTGAAAAGATACATGAAGTAGGAACAACTTTGTAAAGAATGAAATGAAACAGGAGTTTTCTCTACTGGAAAATTGTACTTTCTTGGCTTCGAAAAACGGACCAGTTTGCCGACGTTACGTAATCTGCCCAGGAGTTCTCAAGTGTCTCCTTCGGTTCCTCATGCACTGTCGGAGACGGACGTCAAATTAGAGTCTATGTCCCTGCTCTCCAACAACCTTAGGCGGCTTAAGTTAAAGGGGCGTATAACAAATCGCTACACCAGGATTACATAGTTATGTCTGACATGTTTGGCAGTTTTGAGTTACTAAGCGAATAAGGGTATGATGAGGTCAGAAATCAAATGCTCTATCAAAATCGTGGAATTATTCAGAGTCATTATCAAGATATTCAAAGAATTGCATTTTTAAATAAAAAGCTTGGCATGTGAAGATCAACATTTTTAACTTAAAACTTCTCAAAACGAGATACTGAGCAGATAGAACCTTGTAATTCTAGTGCAGCGAAATACCCAAAAGCTACAACCCCAGCATTAGCGAGTGACGAGCATTAGCTTGTGCTCAAATGGCGCCAATTTCCCCCATTAAGTGCTTGCCATTCCAGGACTTGCCCCTACCGGCAGGAATTACTGCAGGAAGCGAGCGTTTAGCCTGCTACTTATCTTCCTCAGAATTACAAAGTTCTATCTGCACAGTACAGAATTTTGAGGAATTTGACGTCAAAGCTTTTGAGTTTTCACATCATGTCAAGCTTTTTCGAATGCAATTCTTTGAATATCTTGAGAATTACTTCGAATAAGCTTACGATTTTGACGGAGCAGACAGAACATTTGGTTTCTGACTTCATGGTCCTAGTGACTCAAAACAGCCAAAAATGTCAGATAGAACTTTGTAATTCTGAGGTAGCTACTTATCTACGTCCTAGTGTGTTGCTGCACCGATTCTATGAGGAAAAGAATACTATTACCAGTT
>NW_004797482.1:24226-25279 GCF_000002075.1 Aplysia californica | reverse complement strand
TCCTTCCACCCCAGCTCCGACATCTGGCCTTGAGAGGAAGGGAACCGTCTTTTTCTTTCTTTTTAGCGCGCATGGTGTGTCCGCCCGTCCGTCTGTCTGTCTGTGTGTCTGAGTGTATGTCTGTGTGTGTGTCTGTCTGTCTGTCTGTTTGTCACTGGAACCAATTATCCATACACAGACTGTTTATTTAGTGTGAATGTAATCTTTGGGTTTTTAAAACCCTTTTTCCTTCAATTATAAAAACAACATATTCCTTCCTTTCTTCCCGCTTCTTCTCTTTTTTGTGTATCTGTTTTGTCCACTGCTTAATTATTCCCTTTTTCTGTCTTTTACTAACTTCGTATTGGTATTTGTGCAGTATCATGGTGAAATCACGCGCTAGTCAAAATAATTAAATGAGAGAAACCGGCTTTTTTCCAGCATGTAGGACAATTTTTATCCATTTCTTTTGGCGAAACGTCTTTATGTCCATTTACAACACATTTCTGTGTGGATTTTACTGGGGAAAACGTTGATAAAATGCACAAGAAATGAAAATTTGTAGTTTTTGAGGACACACAAGCTTTTGACTAAAGCAAACTTTGTCAATTAGTTAGTCTCTCGCTAATTATGCCTTTACCACCATACCAGGTGACTCCCACTTCCTTCAATCACAAATATCTCGATTATTACTTTTTTTCATCAAAAACAAAGTAAATGCACGAACTTTAAAATGATGTCCATATACTCCATATGCCCCAAAATTGACGAGTGGCTGATTCCACCAGGTCGTGACACGTTGGGCTAGGCAGGTGCTGCGCATGTACAAACCCTCGCACTGAAAAACACATGAAACAAAGGGCATTGTAATTATACAAAAACGCATGCTTATTATAAATTGTGCACACACACACTCACACTACACGAACCCACACACCCAGGCATATTATTATACAAACACATACACGCACACGTACACAAATAAACACACGCTAAACCATACACATACGTACGTTTACACACACACACACACACACACACACACACACACACACACACACACACACACACATA
>NW_004797482.1:20260-21470 GCF_000002075.1 Aplysia californica | reverse complement strand
ATATATATACGCACCCCTCACTATTCGATCCTTAAGCAAATAATTTTCAACAAGCGACGACAGGCTTTGAGAATGACCCCATTACTGCCCTCGCAGCATGCTGAAGCCACTTCGAAGAGGACGGCAAGCTCATGTGGTAAAACAATAAACCTTTTTACAACTGCCATCAATGAAGAACTTGTGCTGTGCGGGCCTATGCTTGTTGGAAATGTCACATTAGCACACTGAAAAAGCTACGTGCCCCAGGGGTCATAAAATTCACAGACCCGAAGCCTGCTTAGTTTGTGGCGAGAGGTCAGTGAGTAATTTGTATAATATGGAAGTTAGGATGCTTCCATGCTACACACTTCAGAGACAATGCCTCCACTTTATTTTACTTTAACTTTTTTCTAGGGCTGGGCAATGAGTCGCTTTAGCAAAATCCGGATAATATGTTAGTGCACCTCTTCGGTAAATAATATGTTATGAACCGGTTCGGCAAATGGGTTAGAACTACTTCGACAAACGGGTTAGCACTACTTCAACAAATGGGAGGACCCTCTTCGGAAAACGGGTAAGGAAAAAGAGTTAAAGAGTCTGAATTAGGATTTTTTTATCCGGATTGAGCCCACCTCTACTTTTCTCTTTCCTCTTCCGTCGTTAGATGTCGAGGCGTGGCGTTAGGCTACCGGACTCGTAATAGTGAGATTGCGAGTTCTGGGTTCGAGCCTCAGCTCGGTCCGACTTTGTGTCCTTGAGAAAGGTACTTTATACGAATTTACCGCTTGGCTCGGTCCTTTCGGAGATGGGCGTTAAACTCAGAGGTTGCACCTCTTAAATAAGCTAATAGTGTTGACAGAGCCGTTTCACCATTGTCAGATAACGAGCAGAGGTACAATTTTCAGTCGTGGGCCAGGTTGGTGGTTTCTGTTGTAAATGTTGGGGGACCTCTTTGACGTCGTCTTGTTGAGTTTTTCGTGGTCTACCTCTGCCTTTGTAACTTGTAATCTAGACACAGGGTGTATAAAAGTAGAACCACAGTGGAAAAAATGATAAATTCACAGGCAGGAGAAAAAGGCTAAAACAGCACCAAGACTTGGATGGCTGGTGCCTCTATGAATAAATGATTGATGGTTAGGGGAGGTCTTTTTTTGCTACTTGATTCTCATGTATTGTGTGTGTATGCTCGTGCAGCTGGCTGATATTTTTATTTTATTTATGTTGGAGTTGG
>NW_004797482.1:19210-20160 GCF_000002075.1 Aplysia californica | reverse complement strand
GAAGCATTCTCATCAGGAGGTGACCGAACGACTTAATTCCTTGATGTTCAATATGCTCCATGACCGGTTTCATATTTGTCAATAATTTACAGACAGTTCCGTACCATATTCAGTCTCTCCATGGTGGGTGGCGTGGATGGCGGATACTCGGGCGTGGTTTGTTCCTTCTTTCCTATCAAACATTTATCTTCCTTACATATCTCTGCTCCTTCTCTGTTGTGTATGTTTCTCTTTTGTAACACTTCTTATCTTCGGCACTTGTATGAAGGAAGTGTTGCAAGTGCCGTAAAACTCTTACTAAACTAGAATAACGAAAAGTCTTTCCTTGTGACATACAAAAGCGAATGCCAACGAATGATGAAAGAAGAAGTCAGAAATTCACTCTCTAAATCTCGTTGTTTGAGTTTCGTTGGTGTCCGTGGCAAGCATGGCTGGGCGGTTCAGTTCACGCAGCTTTGATTACTTTGAAGGGCTTTATCCACTGTGCTTAGCTTTTCGTGAAGAAGCGTCCACCTAGCAGCTTTTCGCATGACCGCATCCTTAATGTCTCTTACCGCGGATACAAGGTCGCATTAACTCGTTCTTCCCCACACACCGAACCATCAGCGTATTCAGGCACACAAAACGGCTGTGTGCTGTTAAACCTCAGTACTACTGGAGTTAAAAGACATGGTCGTTTAGTCCTTTGGTAGGGCAAATCAAGTAAAGGTGGCATTTTCTACACCTGTTTCTTCTTTGCGTTCCTTGCCAGACGCCAGGGAAGGTCGATTACTGACTCTTCAACCTGCAGTGAAACAGATGTTTACGAATGGAACCGTTTTTCCAACTCGCCATTATTTCTACTTTACAGATGTTTTTTAAACCGGCGTCTGTGGCAGAGCGGTTAGACACTTCATTGTCGCATTCAGGACACTAGATTCTCGAGTGTGTGTGTGTGTGTGGGTGGGTGG
>NW_004797482.1:17909-19075 GCF_000002075.1 Aplysia californica | reverse complement strand
GGTGTTTATCCAGTACATCTATCTCAGTCTTTCTCCTGGGATATTGTCAGGTTGGCCAATGACAGGCAAGGACAGAAGCCTGCCTCGGAACTGATTACAATTTTGTCGAGGGGGGGTGTAAAAAACAAAGATCTAATTAATAAACATGTAATATATTTGTTAAAGTGTACAGCCGGCTCTTCAACCCGCAGTGCAACTGATTTGTACGTACGTGCCCGTTCTTCCCACTTTAAAGCTGTTTAAGGGCGGGGTTGTGTTCCGATCGTTTGCTTGGGATGTCAAGTCTACCGAGACAAGAGAACTCACCAGATTTTTCAACAAGTTTATGACTTCCAAAGAAACGATGCCTCCCTTCTCAGTAAAACAGTGAAAGTAATACTGTTTTGCTTAACTCATTGAAGACGCGCTATTTCGGAGTACTTTAAAAATAGAGGCATAACTTCGTTATTGCAGCAGATTTTTCCATTATGTTTTTTTTTTTTGGTCTGAAACTTTAACGAGGCAGGTAAAATAAATATGCAAATTACGGAATATGCAAACTCATGTATTTGACTAGTGTATGATGGCTCGAAATGTAGCAACAATGTTGTCTTTCCTTTATTACTTACTGGCCGCACATATGTGTCCGCTTCGTCTTTAAATAGTTAAACAAACTCCTGGCACCGGCGTAAGGTATATGGTATAGCGGTGAGACCTTTACGTTCTTATATTCTGAGTTTCTGAGCGTCTTGGGTTAGGAGCTTTCGTCGCCGCACGCAGGAGACCTGTAGAAGCATCTACATTAAAAAAACCCCCAACCCAAACCAAATCAAAACAGAACAAAAAACAAAAACAAAAAAAACAAGACCAAAAAAGCAAAAACAACCCCAACAACCCTGGCACGCTTTTAGCTGTTGTCAGGGAATTTGGCATTTTGTACGATTACGTTATCATCAACGTCTCTTAAGCATGCCTTTGTTTTTCCAGGTTGATCTAGGTTCTTATTTCAACTTTTTGTTGAGAATATTATGCATGTATGCAGCGAAAAACGTTTACCACCATTAACATCAAATTTGTTGCATGCATGTTTCCAGCAAAGAGAAAAAGGAGAGACATGATTCAGGAAGGCTTATAGCACTTCATTGACGAAGTGTTTTCGCTGTTCCTTACAAAATACCCCCCCCCCT
>NW_004797482.1:16709-17732 GCF_000002075.1 Aplysia californica | reverse complement strand
CACACACACACACACACACACACACAAATATTCACAGACATCTGCACTCTTTTCTTGTACAGGTATTCCCAAACACGTACCCACAACTCTGAAACACACATTCCTATACCACAAAACATCTTTTGACGATAATATGTTCCCTTTGTACTATCCGAAGACCAAGCAAACATAATACGTATTCATGATCATATCTGGAAACATTTGTTAAAAAAGAATGTTGAAAGAACCCCACAGCATATACCGAGCCAGCATTGTCACAGACTGTTCATTAATTATTCCTTTGTGCTGTTCACCCCTCCCAGATAGCAATCCAATATTTGCCGGCTATTTGCTCTCTAAATCAGAGCTTGCCAACCAGGAAGATATCATCTATCGTGGGCCATTTTGGTAATTTTTTGTTGGTGTGTGGTGGGAAAGCCCGGCTAGTGACAGGTAGATCTTGATCTAAGTCAATTATCTTATGTCCAGCTTGGAAATAAAACAATAAAATAATATGTAGGTGGGAGGAATAAAAATTTCAGCCTTTTGAATGTGGTGTAAATAGTTTTGTGGTTAGGGTACTGGACTCGTAATCGTGAGGTTGGGGGTTCGGGGGTTCGAAGCTGAGGCCTGACGTTGTTTCCTCAGAAATGTACCTTACACAAACGTTCCCCACTTCACCCAGGTGTGAATGGGTACCTAGACATAGACAGCGAAAGATCTTGTCAGTATGACATTCGTGTTTTGCGCCCGAAAAAACTGCTTGCACTGTTTGCTTTCCAGGAAATTGAAATTGTTTCAGAAATGCTATATATATAAGGTCTGCCGGGTTAATATAGATTTGAAAGCTCATAGAGCTCTCTGTTGAGCGGGAATGTACGCTAAAAATGCTATTATTATTTCTTCTTCTTCTTCTTCTTCTTCTTCTTCTTCTTCTTCTTCTTCTTCTTCTTCTTCTTCTTCTCCTTCTCCTTCTTCTTCTTCTTCTTCTTCTTCTTCTTCTTCTTCTTCTTCTTCTTCTTCTTCTTCTTCTTCTTCTTCTTA
>NW_004797482.1:8394-13926 GCF_000002075.1 Aplysia californica | reverse complement strand
TGAGAACCAAAAAAAAAAAAAAGAAAAGAAAAGAAAAATGGAGAGTAGACCTAGTTCTTCCAGTTAAACGGTTAGAGCAATCGGCCGTTCAGTCAGTCAGTCAGTTACTTCATTCAAGCGGCCCGTCCGTGGTCGCGCTGGGCAATTTGACCACGAGATGGACGCGTCCCCGCATTCTCTCCTCCTCCTCCCCTCCCCGCCCCGGGTGACCCAAGAGTGGGGCCACGGCGGCCATTAGTGCAGGGTCCCCATGTGTAAGGGCAGCCTGACCCGCCCCTCCCTCCCCCACCCCCTCACCGCGCTGGCCGTTTGTTGTGTTGTAATACGACGCGTCCGAATCGATGGGAGGTAACCGATGAAATTTCCCTATTTCTCCACTAGTTTGTTCCAGTTGTTTCCCTTCGTTGTCGGTGTTGAGATCTGCCGAGTCAGCGCGTAGGATTTGTCTGCCCATTCCTTGGTAGCTCCAGAAATAGTCGAGCAGCTCCTGGGCCTTGTCTTCAGAGATACTGAGAGTCTGCAGGCTTTGGGCTTTTTGCAGTCGAATCTTATCAACATCAGAGATGAATTTTGCCGCTTCTTGCTTCGTGATCGGCGGTTTTCTCGATTCAGCCGGCAAGCTCGTTCTATAGGACAAGTCGTCCACACTTCTGTACACACTTTCTCTATCGGTGTGAATGAAAGGATTCATCCACGTTCGTCCGGCAAGCCGTTTGCTCAAGCCTTCCCCGACGGAACGGGGCCGCGTGTCCCACGGTCTGGGGAAAGATTTCTCCCCACCCATCTCTTTACTCATGGGTCTGTTGGGTACTTTCCGGCTGACGGGTCTGTTTCTCAGCGCTAACTCTCTGCTGATTGGTCGGTTTAAATGAACCTCTTTTGTAATCAATCTGTTATTCTGAACTCGATTCCCAGAGATGTATAGTTTACGATTTCTCGTTTTTGCAAGTTCGGCGAGCTTCCACGAGATTTTCGAGGCAACAGCAGCGTCCTCAGATATGTCACGACGCGAAAACGTGACGTTTCCACCGAGGGTGTGGTCGTTTCCGACAGACCTAGCTGGCGTCCAGACGTCATTCTCGTGGGTCACTCTGACCCGGGGAGGGGTCACTTGCACCTGGTGACCCGACAGACCACCAATGTCCGGCGTGTCAGGAACGACACGTGCTCTGTCAGACACGTTGTGAGCGGCCTTGTAATTCACCTTTGATCTCCCAGGCTCCTCACTCAAGACACCCTGCTTTGTTTTCTGACCAAATCTATTGTCCGAGTTCCCGTTGTGAGTTCCAGAAATCTGCATCACTTTCTCAGAATCAAAATGTTGACTGTAATTCAACTTTGAATAGTTAGTTTTGTCCTGAGTCGTGTTACAAAAATAAGTCTGATACTTCCCCTCGACAGTGTACCCAGTTTCTTGTTGTTGTAGTTGTTGTAGTTGTAGTTGTAGTTGTTGTTGTTGTTGTTGTTGTTGTTGTTGTTGTTGTTGTTGTTGTTGTTGTTGTGACGCCCTGGCTCGGTCGTTCTGCGTCCAGATATTGTTCTTATCCCCGTACTGGCTGTTCACCGTGGCCCTGTAGTCTCTACACACGATCCACTCCCCGCGGCTACTGCTCCGACTCTCTGGCGCCACCGGACTCCCAGACCTCAGCGTACCCGTCGGGGCTGCTCCGTGGGGGATGTTTTTATCCTCGTTTTTATCGTCATTGTTTTTATTTTCGTCGTTTTTGTCATCGGCATTTTTATCATCGTCGTTTTTTTCATCGTCGTGCTTATCATCATCGTTTTCCTCAGCCTCGTAGAAGTTTCCCAACGACGATGACGTGGAGGGGGTGCTGAAGAAATCCTCCCCACGGCCCGAGGAGCTGAGACAGGCCACAAGACTGAGGCCGGCGCAGCTGGGGTCATCGGGGTCAAACTCGCTGGTGGGGAACTCGCTGCTGGGACGCTGGGACCTCGCGCTTCCACTTTGCTGCTGCCCCGACAGATTCCGTTGTTTGTTTGCTCCTTCTTCCAACGTATTGTCTTTGTCTAAGTTCACATTCTTATTACTAGACAGATTTTTACTTGATCCTTGCTCTAACGTAGAGTTTGTGTTCACATTTTCATTACAGGACAGATTTTTGCCTGATCCTTTCTCCGAAGTGACGCCTGTGCTTTTCCCATTCTTCTCGTCACCGGACAATAGAGATGTCTCTTGACTTTGTACTTTACTACCACTATAGTCTTCCCGCTTCCCCCCTTGATGCACAGCCGTTGTGGGACGTCCGCCATCATCAACACCACTCCCAATCACGATAGAAACGGGTTTCTCCAACTTTCCATTCGGATCGATATCCCTACGAGCATCTACAGTGCTATTAGGAACAAGTGGAAGATACCGACATTCACTGTGGGTGTTTGGCGGAGCTTGCACTGAGCCTTTACTTGCTGATAATCGGGTCGTCTTTTCGGTAACAGAATCAGGGCCATTGTCCTTTTGAACAGCACTTCTGCCACTTCTGTGTCGAACGCGGAGAGAGTCTTTATTACTCTGTATCATAGAAGATTCATGTGTTTGCCCTCTAGAAAAGTTTTCCTTGGCACTCTCAAAAAACTCATTATTCTGTCGCATGTGTTCTGAACTCCTAGAATCTTCTGTCGCTACGTACACCTCAGTTGTGCTTCCATCGACCCTCCGTTCTTTCATCACACCGTCAGTGACGACCCGGCTTTTGATAATTTCGGCCTGTCTGAGGTCACCACGGAAGTCCTGGACTTCATCCCCAGACTGGCGGTACATCTGACTCCGTTGGAGAATTCTGTCAACTGCCACGTCGTTAGGATGGGAGATAACTCTCTCCCCAAGACCTGGCTTATGTCTGTACCCAGGAGAAGCCAGCCTTCTAGGGTAGGTCGGATTGTTTCTGACTCCGTCAACGGCTTTCCGTATTCCTGGACAGGGAGTAGGTAAAGAAGACGCAACGTTCGTTGTGGTGTCTTTGGAAAATACCACCACGTCATTTCCGCAAGGCAATCTGTTGCTGGGGTGAGGAGTATACCGTATATGTTCAGGGTTTGCAAGTTTGACACGATGTTCTGTGTGAAATCCTACTTCCAGTGGAGCCCTCGAATGTCTGAGAATTTGAGGAGAATTTATTCCTACTTCACCTTTTGACCTCCAAACTCTCCCGTCGATGTAAGACTCTCCTGAATGCCTCACTGTGTGTCCATGGTCTAGATGTAGAGACTCCAAAACCATTGGGTGACCTGGAAACTGTACAAAAGGAGGCGGTAGAGGCTGGCCGTTCTTCAGCGGGGGGATATGTGGCGGGAACATTCGCCTCCTTTCGAACGGTATTCTGGGTCTGGTGTCCACGTCCAGAACAGGAGTGACAATCTTGTACGGGTAGCTGGGGTGTCTCCTGTAGGCTAAAGGGGTGTGGGAGAAGTTCTGGAGGGTGGGGTGTGAAATGGAAGTCAGAGATTCACGCATTTTGTGGTCCTTGAACTCCGAGAGACGTTGTAAATGTGAGGGTTTGGGTTGAATTCCTGGATACGGGCCTAACGTATTGGCTTGAGATAGGGCTTGATATGGGGTGTCATGCTGGAAGTGTGGGATATACCTGTCCGTTTTGTCTAGTTCTACCCCACTCCCATGGTGAGAATGTCTGACGTGGGTCGTTTTCTTCTCTTGTGCCTTGTAGGAATTTGACACAGGAGAAGACACACGGGGTTTTCCCTGCTCGGAGATATTATTAGCCCCATTTCTTTGTGAGACCGTGTCTGCGATCACACTGTTGCTGTTATTGTTGCTGTTGTTACTGTTGTTGTTGTTGTTGCTGTTGTTGCTGTTAAAGTTGTTGTTGCTGTTGTCGTCGTTGTTGTTTCTATTGTTCTGATTGTTGCCGCTTACGTCACTTCCGTCGCGATGACTTGTAATACTCTGCGGGTTTGCCTTGTTGACAGACCCAATTTTGTTATTGCAGTTATTTCTGCTCTTGGCGTTCACGCTGTTTCTCAACTCATCAACACGTTCAGATTGAGACGATGTGACGAGTGAGGAGGCCGAGGAAACAGCAACAGCTGCAATGACGTCATTACTTTGTCCGGGGCCACCAAGACGAGGGACAGAGAGGTTTCCCGGATCCGGAAGTCTGCGGTAGCCAAAACCTTGACGGTGACGTCGGATACCCTGGCCTTGAACTCCAAAACCGTGACGCAACATCTCAGCCTGGAGATAACAATAAATAGGACATTGGTTTCAACAACAACGACGACAACAACTACAATAAAAAACAAAAAAACGAAAACAAAGCTGTTTTAAAAAGTACAAGTCAAACTGAAATAATGGGAATCAAAGTACTAGCATCAGAAATCTATTATACGAGATGCTTACTTTACTTTTATTTTTTCCGTTCTCTGATATCCTTAAGATAACGAGGGTGGGTGCAGGTTTCTGTCCTGTGCTAGGTGCGTAGCGTCTGTGATAGATATGGTATGTTGTACCAGGACCTTTTTAACCCCATCCAGCCAGGTCTTTTTTGGTCTTCCTCTTGATTTGAAGCCGGATTATCAGGTGTCGTAAACTCTAGCTACAAGTTGTTTCTGGGGCATTCTTGTTAGATGTCCAGACCATTTGACTCTTGGACGTTCTATGAATTTTATTACTGGTGGTATTCAGGTTTGTAGACGTATGTTTTCGTTTCTTATGCGGTCTCTTCTGGTGACGTTGATAGTTTTGTGGGGACACTTCATTTCACATGCATTGGTTTTTCATTCTTTTATACGTAATGCAATGGCTTCAATGGAAGAGGTTGACCAAGAATTTAAAAAAATAAACCGATGGAGTCAGAAGACCCCCCCTCTCCAAAAAGAAATGTTAAAAGCCCCACAACCCAAAAGGGACACACCTTGCCCACGTCAGAAAATTGCATCTCACTTCGACACCGTGTGGTAGAACAGAAGAGAGACCGAAAAAAGAAAAGTATTGATCTGCCCATTTTGAATGCAATGTTGTGCTGGAATGAATTAATATTCATAAATAATAATAAATAAATTACACTTTTATTTATCCCAGAAGGGCACTTTGGTTTACAATGGCAAACATACATACGTTCCTAAATACATAATTATAAATACGTACATACATAACTACATACATAAATACATACATAAATACACAATACTACACAAATACAGAACAGTCTACAACTATGCCAATGTCGGTCGTCACTGAGCAGCGCCCTGTGTTTTGAGCTGGGGTTGTCCTGTCTTGCTCAAGGTCACACCCCAGTGGCCACCCACCTGATCCTCGTGTCACCGACACTTGCTTGACATTAAACTCACTACTTACTTTGCCACTGGAGCTCCCAATTACAATTATGTACAAGAAACGTTAACGTCTTTGGCGTTGCTAAAACTTAAAGGATACGCTCATACGGGTGAAGTAATACATCTTTAGCGGGTCATCCAAAACAAGAGTGACTCAATCTCTGTACTGTGTCGTGATTGATTCACGTTATAAAAAAAAAGAGAGAGAGAGAGAGAGAGAGA
>NW_004797482.1:4704-7006 GCF_000002075.1 Aplysia californica | reverse complement strand
TACTACTACTACTACTACTACTACTACTACTACTACTACTACTACTACTACTAGACGTCGACTACTGAAGAAAACAGTTACGTGAGCAACTGCAACAACAACGTCATCAACTACAATAATAACAAAAACAGCAACAAAAACAACAAAACCAACTACAACAATAGCAACCTCAACATATTAATGAACTCCTCAATCACCGACACCAGAAACGGCAGCAACAACAACATGTACACTAGTACCTACAGTGACATCATTATCAACAGATTATGATTATAAAAAGTGAAAATAAAGCAACATCTTAATGTACATCAGGCTTCTCATTAACCATCTCTTCTGAAAATTACTAGTTTGCAATTGCAGACAAACGCTTCCACCAGCTGAATGTTACTGACAATAGCTGACAGTTAAGTAGCTGATATTAGCTGACAATGCCCGATAACAGCTGACAATACGCTGCTTCAGAGTTTCAAAGTTCTATCTGACATTTTTTGCCGTTTTGTGTGATTATAAGACCAAGGGGCCAGAAATCAAATAAACAATGTTCCATCTGCTCTGTCAAAATCGTTAGATCATTCGGAGTCGTTATCAAGATTTCAAAGAATTGCATTAAAAAAAGCTTGACATGTTGTGAAACTCAACATTTCTTACGTCATATTTCTTAAAATTCGGTACTGAGCGTACAGATCTGCGTAATTATGAGGTAATGAATAGCTGGCAATTAAGATCTGCTAATAAGAGCTGACAGTGGATTACAGCATCTGGCAATAGCTAAAACTGCCAATAGCTGACTGTATCTGGCAATAGCTGAAAACAAATGTGTCACGACATGGTGGAATCAGGTGCACGTCCACTTTTTGGCATGTGGAGATTTTGGTATCATCATATAGCGTGCTCAGTTGTCTTGCTATTTGTGAAAAAAAATGCCCATTAATCTTGAATAGAAGACAAGATATTTGAGATTGAAGGAGGTGGGGTCGCCTGGTTTCAGTGCTACAATTATCGAGAAAATGGCCACCAAAGTTTGGTAACTTCAATAGCTTGAGAGTCTTTAAAAGCTGTTAAAATCACCAAATTTATGCCTTTAATGAACGTTTTTCAGTAAAATTCGCATGGAAATATGCTATTATTTGGACATAAAAGATGTTGAGGTGGGAAACAAAACTTCGATAAAAATTGCTAAACTGACGGAAAAATGCCATTTTCTTCAAATTCACAAGATCTATTTTAACTACATTTCACCACTCTGACTCACAAATGACTGTGATAATAATAGACAAAAGCTGCCAATATTAGAAACAGCTGGACATTGCTGGCAATAGCTGTCAAAAACTGACAGTAGGTGATAACATCTGACAATAGCTGACAAACAGCTGCTAATACCTGATAACATCTGACAATAGCTGACAAACAGCTGCTAATACCTGATAACATCTGACAATAGCTGACAACAGCCAGCAAGAATATTATATCTTTTTTAGCAAGTGTTTTACGGCACTCGCAACTGCATAAGGTCATATGAGAGCGCGGGACACACTAAACATTTTCAGTTCGTAGGACATTTTGAGTTTTTCACGGGTGGCGGCCGAAGCCTACTCTTATTGATTTTGGACTACCTAGGGATGTTTAACAGGCGCAACTTGCACACGGGGCCTCCGACTTTTTTCGCCCTTGTCCGAGAAGGCTAAGTGTAGATCTTTCCTAGCATAAGATCAGGGTGTGGCTGAAAGACAGCAGTAAGAAGGAGCCAAGGAGTAGCTGTAGAAAGGCTGCAGAAAGAGTCAGGAGCCAAGAGGAGGTGGCCAAAGAGGTGAGGGGGTGGGGGCAGAAAGTGGGGACGAAAGCAGATGATAGAACATTGCCAGAACAGGAAAGAAGGTGAAAGGAGACAATTCTAGAGAAGAAAAATGTCCGATGCAGTGCGGATTTGAACCCGGGATCTATTGAATGAGAGCCGAACACCTTAATCTATGGGCCAGGAGAGCCGCCGTATCTAGATTAAATATTCCACTAGTTTATCCCACAGTACACGAATTCAAACACCTCGGAGGCGCACATGACCAAGAGCACGTCCAACAATTAATAACTGCACCTCTCTCGCCTCGATATCTCGTGGATTACGAAGACAAAAGGTAAAAAGTACGGATGTATACAGGAATATTCTACAGCAGCAAGCAATGTTGCTATCAGTTGTATATATAATAATTTCGAAGTTGCCAAATATTATATAGATGACGTATAGATTGATTCTATATTCCGCTTTCGTGGTTGTACACTCTAGAATTTCAACGGTGTGGAAACAGTG
>NW_004797482.1:2595-4385 GCF_000002075.1 Aplysia californica | reverse complement strand
TTATCTTTATAAGGCTATGAAAGAAGAAAAATTCAGATCAAGGACAAAAGTATGCTCAGAGAAGACAGAGGGTGAATTTCCCAGACTCCACCTATCGCCCCCATCGACAATCTTTTTGACATTTTAATTTAGGAGGCAGGCCTCTTGGACACTACCTTCCAGGGCCAACCTGGACTGTAACTGACGGTAAGGAATGCAATGTTCCAGCAGAAAGACAGAGTTACTTCATAGAAAATTACCACCACACAGGAATCGAACTCATGTCTCGGGCATACAATGGCAAAAGTGTCTGCACTAACTCGTACACCACAGACGTCTATAAACGTTCCCTATACTCTGTAGAGACTTTAAACATAATAGTATACTAATAAAATTTTCCTCAAATGTAAGGAAGGCTATGATGGAGATCTAACCGCATTCCAGACTAAGGGGATTTCGAAAAAAAAAAAATAAAATAATAGCAACAAAACAATACTCCTGTTATGGCGACTTCCTTTTTTGCATTGTTATCACCTTTTTGTTTTGGTTTGGTTTTGATTTTGTTCTTGTTTTCGTTTATCATTTTTTTAAAAACTTCGGTGCCGACCTTCAGGTTGTCATCCGGACAATCTGTCCGCCATTTTTTCCGTCCTCTATCACTTTGATATTATATAACATTATTTAAAAATATGTCTCAGTGTACAGGTATGCACGTGCAAAACATATCCCTTACCTTTCACTACCATCGTCTTTATGTGATGTGCCACATAATTTGTCAGAAGCCGATTTCATAACACGCACTCAGTCCCTTTCTTTCTCTTCAGTGTGTCATTGTCCATAGCCTTGTACATTATTAAAACAACATCTGGGACTTGTACCGCAAGATCTGTCACTTGATATCTCACAAAACTCATTCTGCACCTTGGACAGCAAGATTTCTTTTTTGATATAATATTATCACAAAACTCATTTTACATCGTCACACATGCTCTGACTCTCTTCCTCTCCAATGCGTCGTTATCCATAGCAGGGTATAATAAATTAAAATGACATCTTGGACTTGTACCACAAGATCTATCTCTTGATATCTCACAAAACTCACTCTACATCATTATACTGCCTCCTTTTCTCTTTAAAACGTCTTTATCCTCAGCAGCGTATGTTAAAACGACATCAACTGATCCTAGGACTTGTATAGCGCAAGAGCTATCTCTTAATATCTCACAAAAATCATTCTACAACGTTATACACGATCTATTACACAAGATCTCTCACTTGATATCTCCCAAAATTAAATTAACATCATCATAACGAATTCTCCTGCACAGGTACACAATGCATTCTCCAGTCCAGTAGCCCAGGAAAACACGAAAGTTAATGTTTCTCGCGGGTGTCGTCGAGTTTCCCTGATGTGGTGGTGGGGAAATGATAACCTTATCTTGGAGAAGATCACTTGAGGGAATCCGACATGCGGCCAGTTATCTCCCTTAACAATAGACCCTGGCGGCTGTCTCCACTGTCTGGATGTTGTATGAACTCGGTTGTCGCCGGCTTTTATCACCTTCTGTAGCACCAGCAGACCAGGCTCTCTTTCTGTTACGCGCAACCAATCGTTTCATAATATATCAATGTTTTTTTCAGTAATAATGAAGCCCAAAGAGCATGCTATAGAGAGGAGGTGCGTTATAGACATACCTAATTCTTGTTCTTGTTCTTGTTCTTTTTCTTTTTCTTGTTCCTTGTTGTTGTTCTTGTTGTTGTTGTTGTTGTTGTTGTTGTTGTTGATGTTGTTGTTGTTGTTGTTGTTGTTG
>NW_004797481.1:1121256-1127712 GCF_000002075.1 Aplysia californica | reverse complement strand
GAGACAGACAGACAGACAGACAGACAGACAGACAGACAGACAGACAAAACCAACAGACAGTCAGATAGACACGCAGATAGACAGGGCGAGAGGGTGTGAAAAAGAAACAGAAAGAAAGAAAGAAAGAAAGAAAGAAAGAAAGAAAGAAAGAAAGAAAGAAAGAAAGAAAGAAAGAAAGAGACAGACAGACAGACAGACAGACAGACAGACAGACAGACAGACAGACAGGTAGACGGAGGGAGAGAGGGGGGAGAGAGAAAAAGAGACAGGGAGAGAGAAAAAGACAGACAGACAGACAGAGAGGGAGAGAGATGACAGGGAGACACTGGAGAACGAGTAGATTTGCTGAAAACTAAACCGATTACATGTATTCTTTTAATTATGGCGATTTTTTTCTTTCAGATCTATAGAAACGAAGAAAAATGTATCTGCGTCTATTTGTTTATAAGAATATATTATGTTAAGCCAAAAACAAGTCTTACAATATATGGCCGAGGGAGGAATGGGAGTTGCCTAAAATATGCGATAAAATTCACAGGCCTCCTTTCTTTAAAGGCCTAGTAACCTAGCGAACTAACCACAGACGGTACTACATTATCTCATGACATATGACAGCATCCCTGAGCATCGCCGTGGCAGCGATCCCCGCGCGTAAGTGTTTTCGTGCCCCGCGCCGGGCGATACACGAAACAATGCACTGTTGTTATGGAGCGCCGCCACGAGTGTCACCTCTCTATTACTGTAAACCCTCTCTGGTTGAACTTTGACCTGTAATAATGCGATGGAGGACGCAACCTCCTGTGCAAGGAAACGGGAATTCCTAATCCTAGGATATCGTAATCTTTTCCTGAAACACCCCCGAGTTTGTTACTCATCTTCTGCTTTCCTGCGGAAATTTTGATGCTGGTGAATATCACCCAAAAAGCTATAAAATTATACTTGATATAATTTCTTTGGAAAATTGTTCTTTGCCTCATCGCTTCGCCCAATGCCAACTTGTCTTTTCACGGATGATATATATGGCAATTTTTAGAAGATACAGTCATGCTTTTTCGTCCTCTTTTCCGATCCGAACCGCTCGTATACTCTAGTACGTAGTTATTATATCAGCAATAATGATGTTTATAATGTACTCCGTGAGAAAACCAGGGTGAATTGTAACTTTTAGCTTACCGTAGGTTGTTTTTAAAGTGCTGGACTGTAACACAGACCTGGCTTTGGTCTCACGGAGTACTGATTGTGTCACATCAAATTACTATACGTGTTTTGATAGATTAAGACAGACCGACAGATAGGCAGATATAGGCAGGCAGGCTGGCAGGCAGGCTGGCAGGCAGGCAGACAGGCAGACAGACAGACATATACGATAGATAGAAGACAGATAGACAGGCAGACAGACAGACAGACAGCGATAGATCTATATAATATAGATAGAGACAGATAACTAGATAGATATACTATGTCCAGAAAAATATCCCATACACACCACACACACACACACACACACACACACACACACACACACACACACACACACAGGGGCGAAGGCTGACTTGTTTGACAGGGTAATCAAAGTGAAACGGGACCAGATATAGATCTATATGGCCTGTAGATATCACATAAGAATCTTACTCGAGGCGGCGACTCTGACTGAGTTGTAAATGAAAACAAATCCGGAATTCATATTGTATGTTCAACCGCCAAAATAATCGGGAAAGTATCTTATTAAATATCAGTTCCAACTAAAATTAAATTAACTTTAGATGTGAATACATAAACACAAAGCAAAGAAGCAGAGATGTCAGTACTAGATCTATATGTTATAGATCTACCAGAGAGTCTAACTCTTTGGTAGAACATGACAATTATCATTTTTTAAATTTCACATTTGGCTGTTTTTGTTAGCCTTTCGCGGCCAGGAGCTGGTGTCATAATCGAGGTCACGATCTGATTATAGGACAGTAAAAAGTCGAGGAAAAAAATCAAGCACATGCAGCAGTAAAGAGATTGTTAGGAGTTAATTCCCCTCACATTTGTGAGGTAGACTCGACCAGTGTTCGTTAGCTTACTTAATCAGGGCTTGTGATTGATTTTAACTGTGGCCCCAAAGGGGTGAACAGGGTATTTGTGGCAATGAAACAGCCATGACTGCTATGCACATGTTCCCTCAACTGTATTAAATGGTAGACTCTTTCAGCCTCACTTTAAGCTTACTTAATCAAAGCTTGCGATTGATTATTTATGGAGTGGCCCGAGAGGGGTGAGGAGGCTATTTCTGTGACCGTGAAACCGTTTTGAATGTTAGGCATGCTCATTGTGGATTACGAACCTCTTTTTACTTTTAATTTAAGAGGTTTACATTTAAGGATGAATTTGACAGCGACAATGTTTCAAAATTAGGAAGGGAAGCAGTGATTGATTATATAGACGCTTCGCCCCTGCACACACACACACACAAACAAACAAAATCGGAAATCCCCAGAGTGGTAGACGGTAAGATCACTGACCTAATACAACATAATATAGGCAAAATCCTCTATTACAATGAATAAGCACAAAATATAAAAGCATAATAATGATGCTCTGGGAATTGTGAACAGGGAAAGCAACGACATGCAGTCACAGGAGATAGTAGGCCTAGTAGAGTAACTCACGCGATAAATCAAAAGTCTTTTCACAGCTGGCACTGATAAATCCCTATTTCATATTGGGTACCACCGAGATCATCGATATGGCAAATCGATAAACTGTAGAATAGAAAGGCCAAAGCAGTGCAGTGTATGTGAACTCCCTGCTGACCTTATACAAATGTATCACAATTTGATGAAAGACAAGTTCTTCAATATATAAAGAGTAACAACCTAAGCAGCACCTGAGTCTTGCGTCCTTGTCATGGATGCAAAGTGAAAAGTTAAAGCTATGAACAAACAGGGCAGCAGCAAACTTTTGAGCCTATATTTTATTTCGGTTCTTTTTAGTTAACTCTCTAAGCCTTTATTTTCCTTTGAGGCGGTTTGACACGCCCTCAAAAGTGGACAAAAAAAACAAAAACAAACGAGAAACAAAGTAAGACCAGAACCATTTTCTTCAAACTTGATTTCAGGATAGGCACATTCGTCTAGTGGCATGAAAGTACAAAATAACATTAACAAAAATAATATTTTGTTAATTTGTCTCACAAAATAAACATTTGAATCAATATACAGTTAACAGTATGTGCATAAAGCTGATGCAAATAGGTTAATAGACTGCTCAAGCGTGTCGCAAAAACAGTATAACACAGATAGGTCGAACACAGAAGACTCGAAATTACGCATTAGTCGGAACTGTGCCTGCGTTCCCATTTTTTTCCCTTCTTTATCTTTGTACGAGATCTCTCGAACTACGGATAACTCTAACTACCGAGGCCGGTCCCGACGAATTCGAGCTCTGGGTTTTATACTGTACATTGCACAGTGTGTGCCGATCGTCCCCCCCATGTCAACAGTTTGTTTTGGACTCATACCCACATTAATATCAGTAAAACCTCGTTATACTGTTTACTAATTGCGACGAGCATAAAGTTGGCGGTACAGCGGGGCAGGCGGTATAATGGGACAGCAAAGATTGCCATTTTTATTAGTGGAAGACTAGTAAAGGCAAGAGACTAGAAACAAACTAAGGCCAGTTTTGCCTCAACTACATGTAGATCTGTCTTCCGCGATTTCTACTCACAGGAAAAAATTAACAATACGTTACCAATTACATGTGAAACGCCAGTTAAACTTTATTTGTTTTAGTACGGTTTTACTGCGCTCGCAGCTGCATAAGGTCACATGAGCGCCAAGTGATGGATGTCAACAGAGAACGTCCAAACGGGGAATCAGACTTACTCTGTTCATTTCTTTAGCCTCAACAGTACAAAATCTGCTTCGACTATCAAGGCACCCGGGAAATAGCAGTCAAGAGAGTGACAAACATACAAAAGAAGTGCATGTAGAGGAAAGACTGACGATAGTAAGGATGAGGAAAGAAAAAGCAGCAGTTCCCCCTATGTTGTTCCGGCAGAGTATTAGTATGACATTGATAAATCCGCCCATTTGTGCAATATTCCCCTTTGGAAATGGCTAAAGACAACTTCAGTCAGTAGCACGTTACTGCCCGGGAAGGGGGGGGGGGGCTAAACTTTATGTAAATCCAAATTAAAAGAAGCTGGGACAGGAAGCTAACACTATTAGATGTGTCAAGGACCATACAGACGTACGGTTTAAAAAAACAACAACCGATAGGCCTACTCGTCAGTCCTTGGGTCCCTAAATATTAGAGCTGTCTTGTAGACTTGAGCACAAGTCCTCACAATAACTTAAAAGCGGGCGCCTCATGCCAGCCTTTTTGGCCATCAAGCTGATCAGGCAATGGCGACATTTATTTTGCCGGCAGGTCAAGCAGGAGGCACACTTCTTTTGAAGTTTCACCCAGCAACTTAAATGTCACACAGGAGCAAATCGACAATAAATGCTGGAAATAGTCCGAGTTTGCAGAGACGTATTATATTATGGGAAAGAGATCAAGTAGCCATCGAGACAGTGCCACACTAAAGTATCGAATAAGCCCCCACCCCACTTATTAATTTTCCGTTTTTTTAGGCACCCCCCTCCCCTCCTTATTCCATACCCCTCGCTTATTATTTTCCAGCTAGCCACGACCGACAATCATGTGAAACATTATTTATATGGTCGCTTTTCTTTAAAAGACAATGAGAGTTTACTCTAAGCCAAACTTCTCCTATAGGCAGGGCAATGCCCACTTTTGGTGTAAGTCAAGATTTCTGGAATCCCCTGAAATATGGGTTAGCTCGCTTGTCCTTGTTAAAAGCAACCTTATAGATCTAGAATCAAGATATCTGAATGAAATATTTTTTGTTATGTTGTTGTAAATGGCAAAATTCCATCATATTTGAATATTAGTACCGGCGGAGCCGGCCCCGGGTTGGCTACCTTTCTGAGTACACGTATTTATAAAACTTTTGTACATTGGTTTACATTTTTTTGAAGAAACTGGTTTGTTCCTAAATAGGTAAAAGTTGTCACAGTAACTTACTAAAATCACTAAAATTTCACGATCTCTTGTTCTTTTATTCACCGAAGGAGAAATAAAACAGATTTAAATAGTTCCTACTACTAGTACCAGTGTACAGGGGTATGAGGTCGAATGTGGTTTATTATTTTGGACCACTTGTCCACACACCCCGTTTATTCCTACCCCCCCCCCCCCCAACCCCCACCCCGTTTATTCGATACCATGTGCCGTGTTCCCCTGGTGGCCAATTTGATGGCAGTATATCTATATTGGGGCAAAATAATGTACATATTATTATCAATTTAAGCGGAGTGCTCTTGGACGGAGTTCACTGTATGTATTTCTGATCTGGGCTGCAAGAGGAATCACAATAATTAATATAGATCTAGATCTAATGGTCTATTCCGTTTTGGAAAAAAAAAGTGCTGCAGAAATAGTGAAAAGCAACACCTGTTTTGAACTGGTCAAGCAAGTAGTACTACAAAACTTGAAACCTGTTTTTTTAGATCTCTACAAGCATGCCAACTATCTTGCACAAATAACAACCTTTAGAATCTATTTATTACACGTGCGCGTGGTCTGCTAATTTACTTGTCCTTTCATGATTGGCTATGATGTGGTTATCAATGCGCATATTGTAAGTTTATGATAATAGGAAACAACAGTTGGCTTTCAATTTTTTTCGCAAAATGTGAGATAAAAAAAATATCAAAATGTGCTTTGATAAGACTAATTTCAACAATATCCTTTGTTTCCGTTTTAAAAATACAGTAGAGACAAAATAGTACGTTTGAGTTCGCTGCACTTTTTCTGTTTGCCCCCGGATGTTGATGGTGCGATCAAGTTGGCAGACAGGTATCTTCTTCTTCCGACTTCCGACTAGCAGCTAGCTGGAGGCCGGTGTGTGCAATTAAGTGCATTGCATCTTCTAATAGCCTAAGCTTTGCAGTCTGTCGAAGGACAGTTTGCTGCAAAAGAATAAACATGGCTGTCTTGAAAGCTTCTGTTATTATATTTTGTTTGCTCCTTTCTATAAGTATAAGTGTGGCAAATGCAGATGTGGAAGTTGACGATGCAACCGCTGATGGTATGTGATTGTGAGTGTAACAATGCCGTACGTCGTACGTACTGTTACAGTAATTACTGTTACTAACTCAACTTACTGAGGCTAGCTCTATTCTAGGCTACTACTACTGCTACTGTGACTTGTGTGACATTATAGTATAATCCACTAGATCTAGGCCTAGATAGATCTCTAGATCTATTCGACAACCGATGTATCAACACTGACCTGGAAGGCCACCTCTATTCTCACCCGGAAGCAGGCGAGTCTTGTGGCTATTCTCACCCGGTGCGCGTTCACCAAATTTTGCGTTCAACCTAAACCACAGAATTCTA
>NW_004797481.1:1111390-1120319 GCF_000002075.1 Aplysia californica | reverse complement strand
GGGGGATGCCCCATTTTAACCCATTATTTTGATATTTTACTGTTAAGTTTGAAATTTTCTTGAAAGTAATTGATTTGCCACAGTTTTAGTGGCTTAAAAGTGTGATCTGCAGCAAACAATAGGCCTACAGTGGAAACCTGATATAGATCTAGATCTATCTTGATCTAGATCTAGATCTATAACAGGGATGGTGGGACCAGAGAACAAGTCCTGTTACATCAGATCCCTGAAATCAGAAATGCAAGGAAAGTAAGCATGGGGACTAATCCAGCTGTGGGTTGTTTGCCTTGCCGCAAGTACACACAAAACAAGCTCTGTGCATGACCAGGGCTGTCAGATTTGGCCATACGGCAGGCCTGCGCATGACACATTACGCGTTATTACCGGATCCCTGCTATTACCAAGTCTATAGTTTCCACTGTACTGCAGTTTGACCCCCGAAACAGTACATCTATGTTCGGTTGTGAAAGTAAAAATTTACCAACAATTCCTCATATATATATATATAGATATCATCTGGACACTCTTTTCGGCCCAGTCTGCTTTATTGACATGCTTCTTGGGTACCTGGCGAAGCCCACACAAACAAAATAGGGGAAAAAGCCACGCTAACGGTCAACCCAATAGTTCTTCAAAAGTCCTCATACCCGCCAAGTAGCCTATTCAGCACATCGGGCTTTAGTAGGGCTTCCACAGTGTAGTCTCCAACACAGTAGCCTACAGTGCCTCACAGTCACAGACGTGAGCGTCTCGTGTGCTGGGCATCTCCTCCCTACCCCCACTCCCGATCGCTCACTCCCCTTCCCCATCCCATTCTCAGTCTGTCGCTGGCAAGTGCCACGCTCAGCGAGTCAGTGCCTCACCTTTCCATTAAAGCATTTTCCCCAGCAAGCAGCCATATAAATAGGCCTTACAAGGATGCTAGATCTACAACAAAGTTTGCGCTTGTGTACATAGTTTGCGCATCGCGTTGCATGGTCTTTGGTACCGTAGCTCCACCCCCCCCCCCTCCTCTCCTCTGCCTCTTGTTAGTTTCACTGTGTAATTGTGTAAGAATCAAGGTAAGCAAACAGCTGAAAAAAGTAGTGTTGTCTTTTTACTGCTGACCTCCCATTGTTTTTACCTCACTCTAAATGGCTTTATATTTCATTTATCGACAATTTTATATATATTGAGTATCAAATCCACTTCCTCGAGCATGTCGTTCGCCCACCTTGCTCCGTCAGTTTGGAACTCTCTTCCCCAACCCTTGATGAGACATGTATATACAACATCTGAGTCTAAATTTAAAAATTCTTTAAAGACACTTTTTTACATCCTTTTTATGCAGAATATTCATGTTCAATACAATTTTTTATGTAAATGACTGTACCCATTTATGTATTTTGTGAATTGCAGCGTATATATTATTTTATGCTCATTTTGTTACGATGTGTAAGCTTGTGCGTGTGATAAGCAAGTAGATGTGTGTGTGTGTGTTTGTGTGCGTGCATGTGTGTGTGAGTGTGTGTGTGTGTGTGTGTGTGTGTGTGTGTTTGGCATGCATGTGTGTGCACACACATGTGTGCGTGTTATGTGTTCGTGAGTGTGTATGCATGTGTTTGTGTGTGTGTATGTGTGTATGAGTGTGTGTATTTGTGTGTGTGTTGCGTGCATGAATATTGTTCGTACTTGCATTTATGTAAAGCGCCTAGAGCTGTGTTTACACGGGAGTGGGCACTATAGAAATGATCTTCATTATTATTATTATTATTTATTTTCTAGATGAAGGAGCTGAAGATACTGAGTTTGTCCAAGATGAAGAGTCAGTGCTTGTATTGACCAATGACAACTTTGACTCTGTTGTGAACAAGCATGAGACAATTCTAGTGGAGTTTTACGCACCATGGTAAGTGACTTCTCACTTTGGCTGTTGAAGTGGTTAGTTTCTCTGTTCATTGTTTTTAGACACTTATTAAAAGACTTGAATTGGATTGCTCATCATTATCAAAAGTCAAAAGCTTATTGACTTTTTAAAGAAGCTTTCATTCATATTCTGTTTTTATTAGAAAATTTAAGTGCATTTTTATGTGTGTATTCTCCTTTTCATCTTCTCTTTTGCTCTGAGTCATTATTTGCTTAATAATCATGTTATCATGTATCCCGATTCATGCAATCTAGAAACAATTTACTGCCGAAGATTACTTTTTCAGTGCTTTACTTTTAATGTATTTGGGGTCTTTTAAGCCAATAATGATACAACGTATGTGTCCCGATGTGGTGGAATCAGGCTATGGTCAATATTTTGGCACATAGATCTGTGGAGTTTTTGGTATCATCATCTTAAAACTTGTCCATTTTCTTTGTTTTTGATGAAAAAAAATTCAGTTATCTTTGATACAAGTCAAGATTTCCTAAGCTTGAGAGTCTGTGGAAACCTAAAATTTACATCTTTTATGCCTATGACCATCATTTTTCAGTAAAATACACAAAGAAATGTGTTATTTAATAGGCATGAAAGGTGTTGACCCCAAAAATTAAAAAGTTGATAAAACTTCCCAAACCTGCGGAAAAACACCAGTTTCTTCAGTTTCATTATTTTGACAAGCGCCTGATTTAACCATGCTGCATCTCATATATATAATATATATATATATCTATAAAAATACATTTTCTTTTCTTTTTTTCTTCTCTGTGTTCATGTAGGTGTGGTCACTGTAAAAGTCTAGCCCCAGAATATGCAGCTGCTGCTGCTGCACTGCTGGAAAATGATCCACCAGTAGCTCTTGGGAAGGTCGATGCTACAGTTCACACTGAGCTGGCCCAGAGGTGAGTGTGAAAACCAGCATCATATTTTTTTTATTGCAAGTTGTCACTAAGTTATTTGCCTTCCTGTCATTTTTACTGTTTGAGTCTGCAAAGAAGATGAACTGCTTTTTTAACTTCCCACCCATGTTGTTGTTGTTGTTTTCAAATCCCTTTAGCTGTGAGCATTTCACTCTTGGCAGCGCAATGCCTCCCTCAAGTAACTACATGTCCTTGTCATCTGGTCAACGCCAGAGTAGAGCAGGCTTTGTTACTTTGAAAGTCTGTAGGTGTGTGTAGGAGCCTGCGTTGAAGAACGCCAGGTTTGGGCAGTGGAGGAGAAGATGTTCAACAGTCTCCTTGTGGTAGTCACAGTGTCTGCAATGGGGTTCCCAGATGGGGTTAATTCTGTTTATGTGCTTGTTGATGTGTAAGTGTCCTGTGCGGGCTCTGAAGATCAATGTCTGATCGGCTCTATATAAAACATTCGAAAGGTCTTTGGGGTTGGGTTTGTCCATGTACCCGAAGAGAGATCTTCCTGTTTCTGCATTGGCCTATCTGTTTAGCCACTTGTCTCTGCTTTTAGCTTGGATGTTCCTTCTGCAGGTCTGTAAATAGACGGTCGTGTCTGTCTGGGGCAGGCTTGCTCCAGTCTTTGATAATTGGTCTGCAGTCTCATTCCCTGGTATTCCAGAATGGCCAGGCACTGCAGTGTGACCTAGACGCCATAAGAAGTGCCCATCTGTTTTACAAGGCTGAGAATTTTCCCGTCACCTCTGTAGTCTCCTCCTCTCTCGACAGCGCGGAGTACTGACATTGAGTCAGAGAAGACAATAATATCCCCTGGTGTTACTGGGCCTTCAAAAAAGTCTTGGGTGATCTGCTCCAGGGTCTTTACTATGGCGATTCTCTCTGCGTCATAGTTGGAGCTATAAGTTCCACATGGGCCAAATAGTTGGGTCTGTTTTTTCTCTCCAAGGTTGTTTCGATTTTTTATGATATATCCGTATTCAGCATTCCGTGTAGCGTTTGTTGCTGACCCATCTGTGTATGCATGAATTTGAGTTTCAGCATACGAGTCCACTGTCTCCAGGGCACTAGTTCTGAGAATTTCCTTCCCACCCATATGTAGGACAAAATGACTTTGTGCTATTTTTAAAATATGTGTATTTTTTATAACCATGCTATGTCATGATATTGAGTGTTTTTAGAGTTGTTTCAAATCTTATCAAAATTAGGCAAGGTGGCGGTCTGAAGTTGGTAATTTTACTGTGACTGTGAAGAAATGTGGTGGTTACCAAAAGGCTTCTGTAATAAAATGTTCTGTCTTATCTAGTCCCTTGACATTTGCACAAATTTGAAGTATATGAAGTTTTTCTTGAAGTTGACATGTCTGTGTGGGTGGTTGGCAGGTGCTCTGGTGTGGTTTGCTTCTACTTTCCTATCAAACATCTATCGTCCTTTTCCCTCTTCTTCGTTTTTATGTTTGTTACTCTCTTGTGACACCTCTAATCTTCTGGTGCTCATATGACCTTATGCAGTTGCGAGCGCCGTAAAACCTCTACTAAAACTAAACTGACATGTCTGTAGAATTTTAGCGCTTTTCAATTGATTGGACAGTTGTAGACCATATTGTAGACAGTTGTAAGAATAAGTCTGCCCATGTGACTTAAAGGTGAGGTTGCAAAGTTATTGGGTTTTTAGATAGTATGAAAATATTTCTACTTTTAAAGTGGAATGAAGAGTTCCTTTATGAATGTGATCAGTTTTCATTCAAGGAAAGAATTAAAATTAAAAGCCACATTTCATTTCTCTTTTTTCGCAGATTTGAAGTCCAAGGGTACCCAACACTCCGTTTCTTCAAGAATGGAAAGGATTATGAATATGATGGCCCCAGGTTTAAAGATGGTAATTATAATTTTGGTGCTTTTTCAAACTGAAATACCTGTCCATTGCTGGGGGGGGGGGGGTACAGATTTTTTAACGCATTGTGAATGGACTTCAAGCCAGGTAGTATTTGTGCAAGTAGAAAAACTCATTAGCAGATCAACTCAGAGAAATTGGGGGGGGTTAACACCTTAAATTATTAGTTTTATGTGTGAAGTGAGGTTACTTATTTAACCATATCTAATACAGTCCTCTGCTTAATTTAGAAAGACACTTCAGAATCAGAAGTTCAGATAAAAACATGTGGAATAAGTAGCAGTGTGGCTGAAAGTTAGAAAATTGCTTTCCTAGCAATTTTTGGTCAAAATCCAGTTCTTGAAAAATTATTATCTATGGAAATTATTTTCTCTATTATGCAAAGTTGACTTAATAGGAGATTTCTTCATCTTGACAACTATTTTGTCCTTTTTTTTTCAGGCATTGTTGAGTTTATGCAAAAGATTGCAAAACCTGACTGGGCCCCAGAACCTGAGGCTGTGATCACTCTGACTAAGGATGACTTTGATGAGGTCACAGAGAATGAAGAGATTATGATTGTGGAGTTCTATGCTCCATGGTGAGTTTTGATGAATCTGTGTTGATGTCCCTATGATCATAAATTTTACAGGAGCCATTGATGTCGAACAACATTGATACATCAAGTGTCGCAAATGTTCTTTAAACTGTCTTGTTTTATCATTCTGACAAGAAAAGAAACAAAATATAAACCTGAATACTTTTGGACAAAGCTCCTGTTAATACTGTTTCTATGCATTATTTCAGCTAGACTCACTCCTTTTGTTGACAGACATGAATGCATTATCCTCATTACAAAAACTTGAAACCATAATCTTTCACTTTCTATATATATATTGTTGTTAGCAAGCACACATTTATGTTAACCGTCAACAAGTGACAATGGAAATATATAGCCAAGGATAGTTGGTGGGTGCTGTGGTGGGGTTTGCTCCTTCTTTAATTAAAAAATATATCACCCTCATCTCTCCTCCTTCTTTTTTATGTTTGCTATTCTCTTGTAGCACTTCAAATCTTTGGCCCTTACCTGACCTAATTATGTCGCCAGTGCGGTAAAACGCTTACTAAAACACGAAGAAAAAACAGAAATGTGGCCTCCATTGATGACATCTTTGACAGTGCTCAGGAAACTGACATTACACACAGGAATATTAACTGGTATTGAAACTAGTCCACTGTTTTTAGATGTCTGTAATATTGTGTAAGTTTCCACTGTTGGTGGAACTGATATTGATTCTTGCATTGTCTCTGGAAACCTGAATGATATTTGTTCTGTTCATAACTTCCATATTTAGGTGTGGTCATTGCAAGAGGCTAGCTCCAATTTATGAGAAAGCTGCAAAGCAGATGAAAAAGAATGACCCACCGGTGATCTTTGCTAAAGTCGATGCCACCAAGGACTCAGAGTTGGCGAGCAGATTTGGTGTCACTGGTTATCCCACTCTGAAAATTTTCAAAAAGGGCCGCCCCTTTGAGTACAAAGGTGAAAGGAACAGTGAATACGGTAAGATCAAATAAATTAATAAATATTCTTATTCACTGAGTTCTGTTTGCTCGCCGTTTCCTTAATTTTGTGCCTTGTGTTGTTGACTACCTCTTCCCTCATTACTTCAACGTTTTGTGCTGGTGATTGGAGGGTATCTGTGGTAGAACCAACTTCCTTTTTTTCCATCTCAATCAGTGGGTCTTACTTTCTCCTCACATATTATAATGCCCGTCATCGTGTTGATGGGTTTCTCTTTGGTTCGAACAAATCTCGTATGGGAACAGGATTTGTTATTATGAGATAAGCATATTATTTAAATATGAAGTATGAAGGCCTCTCCCGGTGTTGTGACATTGACTAAAGAGATGTTGACAAACTTGCAGTGTGTGGATGAGTATTATTAGGAAGACTTGTCAGGTAATGGCTTGAGCAATGTTAACAGTATGAGCATCTAGCAAGCACTCCGCTATCAAGTAATAGGGAGAAAATTACCAGGTAACAAATAGAGGGACTCTGTTGGTGTGAGGGTTGGCTTGCTCTCTGGTGTGATGTGCCCTTGTTTTGCTGTTGACTTGATTAGCTGTTATACGAGTATGTTTCTTTTCAGAGTTGATTATGGCATATGACTTGAATCTCTTTATTGAACAAAAGGAATGTGAAATTCTTTAGTAGCGAAGAATGATTTGCTAAAACATTGAATGTTTATTTATAGCTTTGGTTTTGAGCTATATACATTGACTTCTTGAGTAGACAAGGGGACAAAAGAAAAAAAAAAAACCCATTAGATTTTTCTAATTAACTGTAAAATCATTTTACTTGTTTTCCCATTTTCCATACTTTGTAATGATGGAATACTTAAAGAAGAGTTTTTTCTTCATAGTTTATAACAGTTCCTCTGCATTAGTTTGAAGTCAGTTCATTTCTAGCTGAACTTGTTATTTTATTTTTTTACATTTTGAGTAACATTTTGCCACTGAAGTGTAAACAAAAATTGTTTTTCCATTGTTCATAGTTTGTTTTCTGTTTTTACTTGAGGATTTGTTTAAATAGAAATTTGTCAATCTTCTTCACTGTTTCTAATTTTTAGATTTCATTTCTGCTGTAACAAAGTACATGGGAGACGGAGCCAAAGAAATTTTCAGTTTGAAGATGCTGAAGGATGTCTTCCCTCCAGATGATATTACTGTTGTAGGGTTCTTCCAGAATGCTGAGGATCCAGGCATTCAGTCTTACAAAGATGTTGGTAAGTGTCCTTGTAAAAGTGTGACATGTGATTTTGTCTCCTCAAATTGTAAAAGTTTGACTCATTCATTTGTTTCCTCAAAGGCTGAGTGAAAAACTGGTTTGTACTATGTCATCAGTCAGATTGTAGCAGAACCTATGGTAGAACATTTTCTTGTAGGTAAAACAATAATATATTTTAGTTCTACTGTCTCTTGCTGAATGGCTCACATTTTGTACAGTGCACATGATTCCCCTTGCTCACAATTCTTCCCCGGCTGCCAACACATGGGGATTCTCGGTTCAAAATTATGCCTCTCGAACAAAACTGTTGCATTTTGTCACAGTGGCGTGCTTCCCTTGCAAAAATAACGTGGGGAGAGTACTCTAATACTTTATCTAACTTTCAAGTCAAACTGTCTTAGTGCTCATTTGAGTGTAGTCAGTTGGTTTGAATAGTGTGAATATGGCAAAGTGATCCTACACAGCTGAGAGTTGTTGAATGAGCTTATGGATAAGGATAGTGAAGAAGGAACCATTTATGCAAATGAAATGGAAAATGGAGGCAGATTTTCTTTCAGTTAGAAGTGACAGGGATGTGGGAGATAAATCTAGACCTGTATGAGAATAGATCTTGACCTGTTTAAGAGGGCTGGGTGGTGGTAAAAGAGGGCATGGTTGTACATGTAGTGAGTGTTGACAAACAATGAAAACAGGTCAGAGGGAAAAAACTGATAGGCTGTAAACTGAGACGGAAAGGAATTTCACAGATAATCCTTATGTGCCTCTTTTCTCTGCTATTCCCTTTCATACAAATTTTAGCTTGAAGGTTTCAGAATTTAACTAGGCAGGGAAAAACCACTCCTGAGGAATTTGCTATGAAATGTGATATTTTTTGCTGTGATGTGTTTTCCTGTGAAATAGAAAATTATAGGGGGCTCTCATGGTCTAGAGCAGTGGTTTTCAAAGTGGGCGCTACCGCCCCCGGGGGGGCGGTGACGAGAGTTTGGGGGGCGCTGTGGCGAAACTGGGCAATTGGGGGGCGCTGGTGGGTGCTAAGGGGGCGGTGTGAAATTTTCATGTCATGCAACATAAAACATGATATAGGGAAAAAAGCCACAACAAAAACAAAAATAGATAGTTCAGGCACAGTTTACAATACTACTTATAACTAAGAACTTTCTTTTCCTGCCCGCAAATCCCATATAAAGAAGATTCGTCAACACAAATCTGACAAAGATCTGGCATACTTCAAAACTCTAAAGATCAATTTTCAGAAATGAAAATCAGTTAAACCGATGTTTGCAGCCAACGTCGATCAAGCTGATGTAGGCTTACGAGCGACACATGATTTATCTCAGCTAATTACAAAGGCAGGCAAACACCATGCTATTGGTGAGGATCTCATATTGCCTGCGATAAGAGAGGTGGTCAGCACAGTCCTGCAACGTGCCCCGGAGTCTGTGTTGAAAGTTC
>NW_004797481.1:1106776-1111290 GCF_000002075.1 Aplysia californica | reverse complement strand
CTGATTCTCAAAATGTACCGGAGTACAGTAAAAGTACCGAAAATTGTAACGTAAGTACAAGTACCGGAGTACTTGTACTCCGTTACTACCAGCTCTGGTCGTTACGTACCATTACGCTGTGACCACACCAATTAAAATTCAGGCTGTCTCGCAATTTCGGGAATAGAGAAAAACTGCCTTCAACTTCAATGGTCAGGGAAGAGTTCACAGTTCGATGTGATCCTGCCTGGAGCGAACTTGTAGGCCCAACCCACCCAGCGACGGATGAAAGTTCAGGTGGCGAGCTCAGATGCGAGTGCGATGTTTGGGGAAAAGAAACGCCCATCGGTCAGTTCACACCTCGGTGTGATCCTGTCTGGGGATCATTGTACCGTTTCATGGAGTTTTACAGCGCATGTGATCACTTTCACAAGAGTGGCCGATCTTTGACGCGACGGGCAGTTCTTTAATCTCAACTTTTAACTCTTGGTTGATCGGCTGTGCCTGCCCGGGTGTTTGTTCCGTAAATTATGATCGGAAATGTCGGCACTTATTCTTTCATTAAGCTTCAAAAGTACTCAAAATGTACTTGAAAAGTACTCAAAAGTACTTTTATAAAAAGTATCGGAGTACAGTAAAAGTACTGATTCTCAAAATGTACCGGAGTACAGTAAAAGTACCGAAAATTGTAACGTAAGTACAAGTACCGGAGTACTTGTACTCCGTTACAACCAGCTCTGCCTAGGTCTCGCTAGGCCTAGGCTAGACGCGACGCGCTTCGCTGTCGATACCGCGCCTAGTTATTTTTAGCTCGCGTCTCAGCGGTCACGTTCGCAAATGCACTGTTGTCACGGACCGCGAGGCCTCGTTTCCTGTCTCTATATTTTAGTGTCTCTGGTGTCTCTGATTAGACTTACCGTATTACTGTGGTTACTTCCCTTTAATTCACTGACAACTGGCCCCTTTAATCAGTCATTAATCCTGATTACTGGCATTTGGTGGGGGTATTTCAAAACACCCCCACAACTCTCAGAATTACCCTATTGTAATAATATTTTGACATCGTAAGGTTACAATCAAGCTTGATCCAATACAAAAAGTTTAAGTTGTTTAAGTCTAACACAGTGTTTTTCAAAGTGGGCGCTCCCGCCCCCAGGGGGGGGGGGGGCGGTGGCGAGAGTTTGGGGGGCGCTGTGGCGAAACTGGGCGATTGGGGGGCGCTGGTGGGCGCTAAGGGGGCGGTGTGAAATGTTCATGTCATGCAACATAAAACATGATGTAGGGAAAAAAGCCACATAAAAAACAAAAACAAAAATAGATAGTTCAGGCACAGTTTACAATACTACTTATAACTAAGAACTTTCTTTCCCTGCCCGCAAATCCCATATAAAGAAGATTCGTCAACACAAATCTGACAAAGATCTGGCATACTTCAAAACTCTAAAGATCAATTTTCAGAAATGAAAATCAGTTAAAAACCGATGTTTGCAGCCAACGTCGATCAAGCTGATGTAGGCTTACGAGCAACACATAATTTATCTCAGCTAATTACAAAGGAAGGCAAACACCATGCTATTGGTGAGGATCTCATATTGCCTGCGATAAGAGAGGTGGTCAGCACAGTCCTGCAACGTGCCCCGGAGCCTGTGTTGAAAGTTCTCCAACTAATTGACAATACCATTCAAAGACGTATTGATGAGATGTCAGCAAATGTTGAGGAATCACAGTGCAAAATGCTGAAAGGACGTGAGCTCAGCCTTTAACTGGATATCAGTTCATAGAGGGTGAGGAAATAATGCAAGAATTGTTATTTGCGAAAATGTTGGAAACAGATACCAAAGGCGAGTCCATTTTCAAAGTGGTCCAAGAATTTTTCGAGGAGAAACAGATCCCTCTGACCAATACAGTTGCCTGTGCAACAGAAAAGGCACCGTCGATGGCAGGTCGGAAACGTGGATTTATGAACTTCTTGAAGAAATCAGTCCATGTATTTACTCTTTACTGTGTCATTCACAGACATAATTTGGTGGGGGGGAAAAAACCTGAATGAAAGTCTGCATGACACACTGGCCATTGCCATCAAGTGTGGGAACAAGATCAAAGCCCTCGCTTTGAACTCGCGACTATTTCAACAGCTGCGCACAGAAAATGGCGAGTACTTTCAATGCTTACTTTTGCACACTGAAGTCTGGTAGCTCTCGAAAGGAAACTGTTGAACACGATTATTGTTCTGCCTGTTTGACTCTGAGCTGGAGTTGTTGTTTTTTTTTTTCAAGAAACAGACAGTGATCTCTGCAATAGACTGAAAAAACACAAGAACTACATTGCGCTCCTCACAGATCTTTTTACAAAGCTCAACCAGTTCAACTTTCAGCTGCAGGGGGATGGCACCAATCTGATCAAGGCTTTCGTCATTCTTGTCGAAATTGGAAATGATCCGCCGAAACATTGGCAGAAGAAAATTTCTCAGTTTCCTAGCTTGACGGAGACACTGAAAGAAGGGCGCATTTCTGACGAGGACCTACAAAAATACATAGCAACCACCTCAGAGATTTGCAGGCTGATATGAAGACAAGGTTTAGCCTCCTGGTATTTTTTAAACGGGAAATTCCATGCTGGATACTGGACCCATTGAACACTGAAACAGATGATAACTTGCAAGTAGCAATTGAAGAAGAGCTTCTGACGATGAAATGTGACTTTGAAATCAAACCATTGTTCAAAAAGTCGTACCAGTCATTCTGGTTGAAAACTATTGTGCAAGACAAATGCCCCTCAAAGTGGGAAAAGATCAAGTTGTTCATCTCTTTTCCCGCCTCCTATCTAGTGGAAAGGGGATTCAGTGCAGTGACAAGTTTGCTGACGAAGAGTAGAGATTTGCGTCTGCTACTGACCAATCTGAAACCTGATGTGATAAGTTGGTTCCGTCTTAGCATGTCCACCCTTCCCATTAGGGTAGTTTCAATAACTTATTTGCGCATGCTTACTCCGTAGTTTACCCTTACTTGATATCTCAATGTGTCTTTTTTTTTTCTTCCTTTTTTTTAAAAAGCAAAACATTCACTTGTTCAACAGAGTTTTTTTATGTGCTCGTGCTGCCACTGCTGATGAAACTGACGATGACGATGACGATGACGATGACGATTGACGATTGACGATTGACGATGACGATGACGATTGACGACGACGATTGACGACGACGATTGACGACGACGACGACGACGCCGACGACGACGACGACGACGACGATGATGATGATGACGATGATAATGATGATAGATGATAGATGATGATGACGATGATGATGATGATAGATGATGATGACGATGGTGGTGATAATTGCAGACTAAGATTCATGCATACTTTTTCTTTCGTGTGGTTTCTCACATTTGGACAACTTAATAATATTTTTATTTTCTATAATGGAGATATTTGATACAAATCTCAGGCCACTACATTGCAGCACGTTGATGGGAGAAAAGTTTCATAAAGATAATGTCAATCTGTTTTCAAACCAATGATCATGGGCGTTTTTATTTATTTGTTTATTTTGTGGCGTTTTGCTTCTGTAAATGTGATAATACAATTTTTATTTTTATTGATGTTAATAACACTGGTCGTTTAGTACCGATGACAATTATATGCATAAAATGACAGTATTTTGCTCTCAATGCCCTTGCATAAGATTGAAGAAAAATGTGCTTTATTTTATCTCTCGTCCACGCTTAATTTAAGACTGTAAAGATGATGATTTGTGACCCAACTAATATTCAGAACTAAATTATTAGAATTTAGGCACGTTACTTTCTACCCTGCTATTTGTGAGCTCTCTCTTTATTTGTGATTATTATATTATGCATGTCATTATGTCAGATTGATGGTTGGGGCGGAGTAGGGGTCGCTGGGACTCGGCTGGGTGAAAAAGGGGGCGGTGGGCGAAAAAAGTTTGAAAATCACTGGTCTAACACGTTAATTTTTATGATTTTTTAAACATTTGCATGAATTTGATTTTCTAAATAACTTCCAGAGACGTGACAGAGAGAATGAAATTCACAACAACAAAAAACAACAAAAGTTCAAGGTGTTTTGGTTTGTATGCATGTGTGGGTGTTTGGGCTTTGCATTGATTCCGGTAATCCCTGACTCTAATCCTAATCACTAACCTTAAAGCCTAAACCAAAACATAAAAAACCCAACCCCTAACCCATAAACCCTAACCCCTACTACAAAATTCCAAACTATAACCTCTAAAGGTTAAAATTTAACATCAAGAAACAAATGACCCCTAACCCCTAACCCATAACCATAACCCTAACCCCCATTCCAAACCCCTAACCCTAAACCTCAACCATAACCCCAAACCCAAACCCTAACCCTAACCCTAACCTCTAACCCTAACGCCTAAGCAAAGCACACAAAAACCCCTAACCCAAAACTCCCAACTCCTAAAACCTAACCCCAAAACCCTAACCCATAACCCGTAAACCAAAAACTTACAACTAATCCAAAACCCTAACCCCTAACCCTGAAAGGAA
>NW_004797481.1:1095345-1106676 GCF_000002075.1 Aplysia californica | reverse complement strand
AAAATGACAGTATTTTGCTCTCAATGCCCTTGCATAAGATTGAAGAAAAATGTGCTTTATTATCTCTTGTTCACGCTTAATTTAAGACTGTAAAGATGATGATTTGTGACCCAACTAATATTCAGAACTAAATTATTAGAATTTAGGCACGTTACTTTCTACCCTGCTGTTTGAGCTCTCTCTTTATTTGTGATTATTATATTATGCATGTCATTATGTCAGATTGATGGTTGGGGCGGAGTAGGGGGCGCTGGGACTCGGCTGGGTGAAAAATGGGGCGGTGGGCGAAAAAAGTTTGAAAACCACTGGCCTAGAGGATAAGGTATTCACCTCTCATTCAAAGGTCCAGGGTTCGAATCTGGGTAGGGACCGAAAAAATGTTCTTCTCTTAAATTGTCTCCTTGCCTTTAACCTCCTTTCCTGCTCTCTAGCTATGTTCTGTCGTCTGCTTTCGTCTCCACTCTCTCTTCCCCCACCCCCTCACCTCCTTTGCCCCCTCTTCTGGGCTTCTGACTCTTTCTGCAGCCCTTCTACTGCTACTCCTTGGCTCCTTCTTACTGCTGCCTTTCAGCCACACCCCTGATCTTCTGGTAGGAAAGACCTACACCTAGCCTTCTCGGACAAGGGCAAAAAATCTCGGAAGTCTGGTGTGCAAGTTGCACATATTAAAGATCCCTTGGTGGTCTAAAATCGATAAGAGTAGGCTTCGGCCGCCACCCGCGCAAAATTCAAAATTTCCTACCGACTGAAAATGTTTACTGTGTCTCGCGCGCTCATCTAATGGCCTAATGCAGTTCCGAGCGCCGTTTAAAACTTCCGCTCCCCCCCCCCCCCAAAAAAACCCAACCCCAAACTATTCTGTCTCAGATAGCTCTCGTGTGATGTGATAGGCTGGGTGAAAAACTGAATTCTTATTGTGTTATCTTTGAAATAGTTACAGACCCTACAGATTTGGGCTTAGGTCATTCCAAGGCTTAGTTTCGGTATCTACCAAAGGCTTACTGTAAGTTTTACTACTTGAAACAATGTTTATAAGAGAAAGTGAATTATAATTTTCTTTTCGTTCACATTGTACTTCAAAAGATGACTTTTGAAATTACATGAAGTTCATCAGACACTCATGTTTCCCAGCTGATGAACTGAGGGATGACTACAAATTTGGTATTACATTTGATGAAGCCTCACGCAAAGCGTACAAAGTGAATCCAGGCTCCGTGGTTGTGTTTAATGCTGAGAGATTCTACACAAAGTTCGAAGCCAAGTGGCATGTGTTGAGTGTCAAGGTAGGCCTTTGTTACTTTGATTTTTGTTTATCACATGTTTCTGTCTTAAAAGGGAAATGCCACTTGATGCTATTGATTTATGAGGTCTGTCTTCTTTGGAAAAAATGCTAGTGAATTCATCTGTTTTAAATGGTATGTCATCGGAACTCAGATACTGGTAATGTGATAAGTGTGAAGTTTACTACATCTCAGCTTACTTTTCTGAGCAATGATCTTGTAAAAGAACATAGAAAAATTCTGTTCAGAACACCAGTAACCTCTCATGAATTTCGTCATTGAAGTATTTGGAAAAAAGATTCAGTGACCTTCTGTCATTTAGTTTTGTGCTAACCTTCGCATAGGGCTTGGACATGATTCATCCCTTGTTAGCAAGTCATAATTTTGAGACTGCAGATTTTTAGGTTACAACTTTCTCTTTTGGGAGCTTGCAAGATTACTCGATTTTATGATTTTGGTATTGCAATACCTTTTAAAGTTAAATGGAGATGAAAGAAAAGGAAATTGTTGTGAAAGTCAAAGATAGTGTTGAAATGGCGGAAAAAGATATGTTCAGTTGTTAACATAATTACTCAGTCAAACTGGAGATTCATTATCTCTCCACAAAAGTGGACAGATAGGATTATAGATCTTGTTGAATGTAAAGTGACTTTATTGAGAAAAATTTTTGTTTTACTATTGCTGTCTTTAGCTGTATTCATGTGATTGTGCTTTATTGCTCATCATGTGGGGGGTTCTCAGAAATTGCTCATCTGTTTGTGGTAGCCATGTTGTGTTACTGAATAAAAAACGATTTAAAAAAAATATCAGACAGGGATTAATCTTTCGCCCAAGACCTTCAGCAGGCTGGTGAATCCTTGCTTGTTGTTATGAATTATTCTATGTAGCATTTGCATTGTACTTGAAGTTATAACCAAAATTTCCAGATGGAGATTGATAAAAGTGCTCATTTTCCTTTTCTTTTCTTTTTTTCTCTTTTCGTTGTGTCTGTTAGGATGACACAACAGTGGCAGAGGTGAAACGGTTTGTGGAGAGCCACCAGGTGCCTCTGGTTGGTCACTATGCCAAGGACCAGGTCAAACGTTACGACACCCTCAGGCCTCTGTGTCTTGTCTTCTACACTGTCAACTTCAGCTTTGACTACAGAGATGGTAAGTGGTTTTGTTAACTTTTTTGGGGGGGGAGGGTAGGGTTGCAGTATGTTGCTCTAAAAAAAAAATTGGTGTAATATTTTTGTACAGATAACTGTCTGTTGATTACTTTATGAGTTTAATCTTTTTACTTCGCTAAAAAGAAACGAATGTTTTTGGTTCGCATACTTTTGTATATATATGTTGTTTGTTAATTCTTATGTATGTGGTACTCCTCTGTTCTTTGGTGGGAGAAGAGGATGAAATCTGTATGGTTTGTGTAACTCTTGAGTTATGCTGAGCTAGCTGCAGTGGCAGTAAGTTGAGAACTTAATGTGCCGCAAAAAAAAAATCAAAGTTTGGGTCTTCATACATACGGCCCCAATTTATTTTCTCGTCCCTGGCGTATTTTCTCTTGATGTGGGGCCAAATGCTTTGTGTTCAGATGGTGTACATTTGAGGAGTAAAAAGACATATGTTTTTTCTCTATGATTTCTCAGTTACCCAGATGTGGAGGAACAAGATTGCAGCCATTGCTAAGAACTACCCAGACATCACCTTTGCCGTAGCTGATGACGAAGAATATGCCAATCTTATGATTGATTTTGGGCTTGGAGATTCTGGAGAAGAGATGAACTTTGGGCTCATCGGATCTGATGGCAAGAAATATGGCATGGAACCAATGGAGGAATTTGACAGTGAAGCAATCTCAGAGTTCCTTGACAGTTTCAAGAAAGGTTCGGGAAATAATAATTTTCCCTTTTTCCCCCCTAATGACAGACAACGATTTGTAAAGCTGTTCTCAATTTATGTCAAATAATACTGCCTTCTTGATGTGTCTATTCCTGTGTCTGGAAATGACATAGCCATCTGACAAACATTATTTTGCTTATTTCATCTCTTGATATATAGCTTTTTTGGAAATTCTTCAGGATCGTGGGTGGTTGGTGGATGCTCTGGTGTGGTTTGCTTCTTCTTTCCTATCAGACATCTATCATCTTCATCTCCCCTCCTTTTTTTGTTTTTGTTACTTTCTTATAACACCTCTAATCTTCGGCACTTCTACGACCTTATTGTGTTCCAAGTGCCGTAAAACTCTTACTAAAACAAAAACTTCACTTCAGGATCAAGGGTACTCTAAGGACAGTTTTTCTTTCCTTTTTGTTCTGCTTATTAAGATCATATTAAAAAACAAACTTCTCCAGTACTGTGTGAAAGTTTTGATATCCCTGTTTGTGTTTTGTGTCAACAGGTAAGCTGAAGCCATTCATCAAGTCCCAGCGGGCACCAAAGAAGCAGTCGGGACCAGTGACGGTGGTTGTAGGGAACACTTTTGAACAGATAGTGAAGGACTCTAAGAAGGATGTCCTCATTGAGTTGTACGCCCCCTGGTGTGGACACTGCAAGAAGCTGGAGCCTGCCTATGCTGCCCTGGCCAAGAAGCTGAAGAAGGAGAAGAATCTTGTGATTGCAAAGATGGATGCAACTGCCAACGACATGCCGGATGAGTACAAGGCTGAAGGTTTTCCCACTATTTATTTTGCCCCTTCCAACAAGAAAGACCAACCGTTGAAGTATGATGGTGGGCGTGAAGTTGACGATTTTGAGAAATATTTGAAAAAGCATGCGACTGTTTCATTTAGTAATGCTGCGAAAGAAGAGTTGTGATTCTGTTAAGATAATTACATGTACGAGAAGTTAATAACATATCCATCTTATGTGTTTTGTTAGTTTTTCCGGTATGTTGTGTCTGGATAATGTCTTTATTTTTACAATATAGTATTCTGAATGTAATGACTGCTCAAATGAAGCAAAAACAGACTTGTTATTGTAGTTGATAACACCAGCCAAATGTTTATGCTATCCATAATGCTAGTATTATTTATTCTACCTGCTTATTTAAACCCACCTTTATTTCTTTTTCTGTCTCACAATATTTTGTGGGTTTGACCTTTCTTTTGGTTAATTTTTTTACTTATACATATTGCCATGAATGGCAAATTTAAACAATATTAATTCCCATGAAGTCATGGTTTTTTATTGTTCTGCTGATTTAGATGTTTTACCTGTCATAAGATTGCAAAGCTTTGGGTTTTTTTTCTAGTTTGTGTTTGCTAATAGTTTTGTGTTTTATTGATATAGACAAATTTCTTATAAGAACTTAAAATGTTAGAAAAATTTGTAAGTGCGCTGTTTACCCTTATTTTAAATTCAAATGATTGAAACTTTTTCTGTTCTCTCAGCTTGGAAATGTATTTGTTAGTTTGGAAGTGCAAATGCAAAAAGAATAATTCTGTGGACGTGAAGAGAAGCTTTAAACGCCCTCAACTCCATGCAATGCAGTTTGGTTCGGAAGAATAGGTTAAAATTTGGCTATTTATAGCATTGAAAGAAGATACTGAAATGCTTCTGTTGACAGGATTGTCCTTGACTGTTTTTACATGGATGTAGAAATTGACTTTTTATGTGTTTGTTGTCGAAAATACTGTATCTATATCTTTTGCAAATGGTGGAAGGGTACATATTTAGAATTCTAACTTTTTCTGTTAATCTTCTGTAAAGCCAACCATTTCTTTTCAGTTATCCATATCCAATGATTTTTTGCTGTTATCTCAAGCTATCAAGATCTTTATTATTTTCTGTTTACCCAATGACTTACAGTGTCTGTTTATCCCGCTATTTTTTCTGTTTGCTTTTTAGAGTTAATTTGCTCAAATTTAGTTTTGTTCTAGTGAGTTTTGTATGTGCCAAAAAGAAATATATGGGTAACTTGTTGAAAATGTACTCTCTAGCATGCACATATCGAACACGCAGATGGTGAACAGATTGTCAGGCTCCCAATTTTTTCTAATATATTCTTTGTATTCAAAACACACACAAGGCTAAAACAATTTGTACATATCCCCCCCAAAAATGGCGTCAGCGAGGGTACATGTAGTTAAGCAGGGCTACAAATTTCATTCACCAAAGTATCCATGATGAGAGAGAGAGAGAGAGAGAAAGAGTGGCCACAGTATGAATGTAGGCCAATGACCTCTCTCTAAGCCAAGGGCAATAGTGTAGGCCAAGGAGTGTTTATTGCTTGTATGATACATCACGTCACTGAAGTATGGAGAGGTGGAGCTAGTCTGGACACCTTATTTTGCGCATGGAGATTCTGCGGTTACTTGAAAGCACGTACATATTACCACATATGTCAGCGCACTTTCTCCTCAGCTGAGATGACACACTAGTCAACAGATTGCTGGCATTCTGCAAAGCTAGGTCTATATGAAGTTGTAAAGAGGCTTCTCAGCCAAGGAAAACAGCTGTTCCTAGCAGAGATTGATGAAAGATCTAAATGTGAAAAATCCAATTCTGCAGAACATTAAATGACCGGTATCCCCGTAGGTTGGTGTGGCACAGGGGGTAGAATCCATCTTGCATTTTGACTCTATTGTCCAACTTTGTTTATCTCCCTTGATATAGCCTGAAGTTCATGCACAGCGAATTTTGTAGGCCCTACATCATGAAAAGATTTTTGTATCCTGCTGATTTCACTATGTGCTTGCTAGACTGTTTTCATTTTAAAATTATGTAATTTCAGACAATATCTATTTGCTTGATTACTACTCTGTGGTTTGATTTTCATAACATTCCCAGACTTCCACAAATCACTCATAAAAATTCAAGCTTTACGTAGTCAAATTCATACATATACTAGATGGATATTTATGCATTATCCACAAAAAGTTTGAAATCGTCCATCATCATTTTCCAGAAATTTGGAGGGTTTTTTTCTTTTGAGACTGTACATAAATGACATACCAGTGTTCTCTTGAAAAACAGTACGTTGTCCTGTGTCTTCATTGTTTTATTAATGTAGTTAGAGGTAAACATGTCCTTTGAAAGATCACCAATAGGCTGTTTTCAGTTTATATATTCATTAGAAATAAAAGGGGAAGCATTTTACTTTCTTTTTATAGAGAAGCAAACCTGAATTTATTCCTTTTTTTTGTCCACCTTTTACTGTAACTATTTTTGTTTTTACCAAAAAAATTGAATACAATAACAATGATATGCTACTATGTACTAACATTTCTTAACACTTTTATATTTTCCTTCACTGTCCGCGAAAGAAAATCAGGACTTACTGTAGGACCAAAAAAATAAAACAAACTTACTGTGGTCATGCACGTTATATTATTTTTCAGACTTTGACTAATTTGATTTGGTGACTGTTCTCATTAAGTTTACCTCATTTTAGATTTTTTTTAAAGGCCACCCTCAGCTCCTCGTGCAATTCTTGTTTCTGTTGTTGATCATGTTCTTAATTAGACTGAGGTGTGTAATTAAAGGTGCTTATGTCTTTTACCGCAAAATGTTTTGATATTTCTTTCCTTGATGGCTCTCCGAGTCCTGTGCCTTGGATGTGAAGGTTTCTGTACTTACATATTTAGTGTATTTGCCACTCTGTTTATCCAGTTCATGCCATGTTGATAATTTTGCTGAAGCAAGACTGGGTCTGGGTGACAATTGTTCCTTGATGCATTTGTAGAATGCAATGTTCAAAGTAATGGGTTAAATAAATGTACTTTAATTCTTATCCACTTGTTAAACTCTTCTTTTTTAGCATGAATGTGTGCAAAATGTATGGCTAAAATGGTTTATTGATTTGCAGCTATTTATGATGCAATACAGTCGAACCTGCCTTAACTCTTTAAACCCCATCGGATGCTGAGAGCGTTCGGCAGTAATAACCCTGTTCCCCATGGCTTCCGATACTAGTGACAACTGTTTCGTTTTATTTAGTGCTAGTTTTTGCTTGTTTTTCGGAACTATTCGCGAACCAAGTTTTTTTAGTAATGACAGCCTGCGTTTCCACCATTTAAAAGTTAGAGGCAAGCTTTTGGGTTGTAATGAGACATAGTGTACCAGGTTTAGGTGACTGTAGAAAAAAATCCAGGAAACGGTGGAAAAAAACTCAGGGTTTAAAGAGATAATGGCCTTAATGATCACCAGTACTAACGGCCATTGTTCTTTTACACCCTTGTTATTTTCCTATATTTCTAACCTGTCCGTAGCATACTAGCAGTCTGTGGGTGGTTGGCGGATGCTCTGGTGTGGTTTGCTTCTTCTTTCCTATCAAACATCTATCGTCCTTTTCTCCCCTTCTTCTTTTTTATGTTTGTTACTGTCTTGTAACACCTCTTATCATCTGGCGCTCATATGACCTTATGCAGTTGCGAGCACCGTAAAACCTCTACTAAAACTAAACTTATACTAGCAGTCTCTGTCCTCTATGGCCTCGGTCAGTCATTTCCACAAGTCGACCTCAAAACTTGCTCTTTGTTGTCACTTACAAAAAAGGTGTTACTCCAACCCCTCCTCAGACTAAGTGGGAGGTGTGAACATTCAATCAGTGACACGGCAAAGAAGTTTTTACGATAGTTGATAGATAACTATTTTAATTGAAATGAAATAGAAAGATAAAATTAAGGTTTCAGATTTTAAACCATTTTGTGACTTTGTCAAATCCAGTAAGTGTCCATAAATCACATCCTGTCCATAGAGGCCACCTGTTTATAATGTTGACTTTTCTCTGTGATTTCGAGGACAGGTTTGACTGCATTCTCCTATATACTCCTCTTTCTGGTTTTTTCTGTTTTCAGACTCAGTGATACAACAATACTCCTGTCTTATGTTGCTTACCTACTCTATTGGCCATCCGTATTGATAATAAAATGGCTTTTAGAAAACTGTTGATTCCCTTGGAGTTGGATTTTGAGATAAGATACTGAGATAAACTTCATTTGTCTTTTCATGTACGGTAATATTTTTTGAAGTCGCAGTACCATTTGAAAGATACTACTCCCCATGATGAAGGCATCTGTGGTATAGCACTAAAGCGCTTCAACTTCGCACATAGGAGAGCAAAGTTTGATCCCCAAATTTAGAGAACTTTAATCAAATATTTCTATCTTTCTGTTCGGATGTTGTTTTCCTCTCAGCCCGGGTTCATCATGCAGGGTCGAAGCCCGCCTCCTAAGGGATCTAGATTGTGCCATTGAGAGTGTAAAATCATGTACATTCAAAAGAAGAAAAAAATAATCTTAGGATGCCAGGCGGACAGAAGAGGTTACAGCTGACACACTTTCAGTTTGTAAGGAAAGAAGTGGGTTCCCATTAAAAGTTGTGGTGGAGCCCCTTCCTCCTTCTTGTTTTGGGTTGTAATTTGAAAGCAGTTATATCCTGAGGAAATGTTCCTTCTGTGCTTTAGCAGTTTACTACATGTACTGCCCTTCTTTACAGCCGTTGAGACGCGTGTGCAAATAAAGTGCCGAGAACTTTGACTGCCCAGGGGAAGCAACAATGACTGTGACAAGGCGAGGCTATTGGCGCGGCTACCTCCCTTTGAACAGAGCCTTCATAATATTATGTGAATTTGGGATGTCTGAACCCCCACCCCCAAACAGGGCAGTGCTACTGGCTGAAGTTGTCTTTAGGCCATTCCCAAAGAGGGGATATTAACATGTTCTTATGCACCATAGAATTGTAAATGGGCTCATTTATCAGCCATGCTCATACTGTGCCAGAACAACATAGGATGAACTACTGCTTTTTCTTTCCTCATCCGTACTATCGTCATTTTTCCTCTACTTTTTTTTGTATGTTTGTCACTCTCTTGTAAACATCGCAAGACAGTCACTGCAGTGGAACCCACAGGGAGCACGAGGCAGGGGTAGGCCACGGGAAACAAGGAGTAGATGCGTAGAAAGGCACATGAGAGAGATGAAGTTCACTTGACTTGGAACGAGCTTGGAAGGATGGCTCAGGACAGATATAAATGGAAGGAGCTTGTATGTGGCCTATACCCTGCCAGGGGTGAAAAGCATTGATGATGATGAATTTCAACAGTATCATTAGTATTATCTATCATGCTTTATGATAATTGTCACACACACACACACACACACACACACACACACACACACACACACACACACACACACACAAACACTTTGAGAGACAGACAGACATTCTATTTTATACCTACCGGTAGATCTACATCTTTAGGTTTGTGTGTGTGTGTGGGTAAGTGAGAGAGAGAGAGACAAGGGGGGAGGGGGGAGAGACAGGAGAGGGAGGGAGGGAGAGGGGAGGGAAAGGGTTTAGGTTTAGTCAAAGAAAATCTACGCCCTTATGAACTTCAAAATGTAAATCTGAGTTTCAAGACATTGATCTAAGCCACTAAAATATGGATAGATACTGACTTGATCGGAACGGAACTACAGTTTACTAGAAAACAAACTGAAGGTGACAGACAACCACCTTTTAGCCCTACTTCCCTGTATGTCACCCAAAGATCTATTTTACACTCTCTCTCTCTCTCTCTCACACACACACACACACACACACACACACACACACACACACACACACACACATACATACATACACACCCACAAACATACATTCACACGCACACACAAAGTCTCGACGTACACTCGCCGTGAATAAATATGAAACCTGTTTTGCTGTCAACCGATACCTTACCAGTAACGCTGTCCCGTTCAGATGAAGTCTAGAATCAGACACTGTACATGTACTAAATACACTCCCACACACATTGAACAAATTTAGCACACGCCGATTTCCGATCATATTCAAAAGTTTTCTTCTTTGCTGTTCTCATTTCTCAGAACACTGTTCTAAGTGGTGAACTGCATCAACAATAATTGCTAATTATCGGAGTTATCTAGCTGGGGTGAAGGCGGTAAAGAGGTAAGGGAAAAGGTAAAGGGAAGGGGTATAATTATTGTTTAGGCCCCGACTCTGACCGCCGAACAAGGTGCTTCTCTCTCCTTAATAAAATTTTCTCTTTTCTCTATATATTCCAACTGGGCGGTCCGCAGCATCGCTGTTCATGAGTCTTGACCAAGTCTGTCCCCGTCGTTTTATGCATCCGCATAATTTAGCAAAATTTGCAATTTTTTGCATAAAATTTCTGATGATTTTCCTTTATCATTTTTTGTTAACATTAACAGAATCGCATGATTTCACATTTTTGGGCTTAGTTTGCATAATTTCTTCAGAATTTTTCTGTGCTTAAAACGACGAGGACAGCTAAGTAAGGTATCTCCGGGAAGTAAGTGACGATTAGACCACCAAACAGAACCATGGATGGCTTAAAATTCAATACGTGTTAAAAAGTACAGATAATAAATAGGCTACTGACAATGGGTGTACAGGCAGTAATAAGAACAGGTTGATAGATAAAAGTAACTGATTAAAAAAACAAACTGACAACGTATTTGAACTGCAGACCTGTCCTTCCTTTGTAAGTAACAGAGAGGCCATTTGGCAATTAGAAGCCGTCTTTGCGCTCTGTGGGCAAAAACTGAATTCGCCGGATAAGTTGACGTCACAACCGAGCCTGCGGTGTTCGATAAGGCCTCGTGAAGATACGTTCCACATCGTGACAGTGACAGGGCGATTTACCTACATTTGTACAAGCCGTCGTGATGAACAAAGATGAAGGAGCGAGTCTCTGTAGTGCGACAACGCACCAGTGAACCGCTATTGTCTCTCAGAGCGCTTTTAAATCGACCGAATGCTTTTGGAAGGTTGATTGAATTTCGATGTTTATTTACTTGAAACTATATGAAAATTATCACCAGCAGTCAATCTCGTGTCCACTGTCCAGCCAACAAAAAGTTACTGGCGCCGCCTGTCTTGTCCAGTGAAAGAACCGCCTCTGTTTACATAACAGTAAATAGTAAATTTAGTATTTTTTAGACGAGTTTTGTTAAAGTTAAAGGCTCATAACTTTACATATTGGTATATCTCTGCTATGCGTAAGGGAAGTACAAACAAGCTTACCTCCAACCCTCCCACTCCCCGAGGCCAAGAAAACTACCACCATCGAGCACACACACACA
>NW_004797481.1:1092067-1093508 GCF_000002075.1 Aplysia californica | reverse complement strand
CCCCCCCTTCCTCCTCATTTTTTGTATTTATCGTTTCTTTTCGACCATGGTTTTGCGGCGTACCTGATGTGAAAAACATTTTGTCGAAACACTGTCAGATTGTGTCTTGCTTCAGTCGTGTCGACTTGGCTTTGGAGCTCGTTCTGGTAAGGGTTTTTTTTTTATTCTGTGGACAATATTTTAATCTTGTTGATTAAAAATTCAGAGGCAGTGTCTATAAAGCAGTTTGTAAACCATGTGTTTGTTTTTTTTTTTTTTTGTTGTTGTTGTTGTTGTTGTTGTTGTTGTTGTCGTTGTTGTTTCGAGTGTTTATTGTTTCTTGTTGTCTTTTTTCTCTTTTGTTGTTGTTGTTTTTTTGTTTTTTTACCTTTAGAATGGCAATTCGTTTATTAGGTGCTTGCCGAATACACATAATGCTGTGGCTGCTGCCCAATATTAGAGCACAATAGGAATATTTTCGGTGTTCTTTGTGGGCTTTGAACCATCACAATTGGTTGTAATATGATCACGTTTAAAATTGTTTATGTAGTGCGCTCGATTCAAGCCTTTTAAAATATTTCTAATAGTTAGTTTTAAAACCCAAAATTAAAAGTCCACATTTGTGCTCGTATAATTAAAGGCCAGAAAATACAGAACTGTCTCTGGTTGATTTCTTAACTTAGTTCATTTTTCTTTCTCCACTCGTGAAGGCATGACATTGAGTTGTCTTGAATTTCCCACCAATTAAAGCTATATAGCCAGACCCAGAGTAATCTTCATGATTTTGGTTAACACGTTGCTTAAGATACATGTACATCGACCCCTCCCCCCTCCTTTTCCCCTAAAAACAAACAAAACAAAAAACAAACAGAAAAAGGCAAATAAAATAAACAAACAAACAAATTAAAAAACAAAGAAGCAAAAACAAATGTAAAAACAGCAACTCATAATTACAGTTTAAACAATTAGATCGAGAACAGAAAAGTTGCTGCCGTACATTTCCACTCCGTTCACTGTATGCCCCTTGTATGCATATCGGCAGAAACGGGAACAGCTTGGAAATTCGTATATCAAGCTTTATCATGTTGTATGTCTATCGGTTGCTGAGATGACACATTGAAGGAAAAAGGTGGACCACTTGGAATTTTTGTAAAGTATAGACCTCTTCCCCAAAACTGTCAACGTTTACTACAAATGTAAATACATGTACAACAACACACTTTACTTAGCATGTCTATACATATCAATGTTATATTTCTCTGTTACAAGTATATTTTTTAGATCGTGTCACTAGACTAAACGTTAAGGTAACGCAACCCATGATTTATACAATGAAAACATAGGCCAAGACGTAGTGTACAAGTCCGACTACATAGAACTAAAGAGACTCAATCCGACTTCTGGCATTTAGGAGTTTAAGTACCCCCCCCCAAAAAAAACAAAAACAACAACAACAACCCAA
>NW_004797481.1:1089138-1091967 GCF_000002075.1 Aplysia californica | reverse complement strand
TTTGGCTCCAAACTCCAAGTAATTAAGAGTCAAATAAACAGACAATGCCATCGACATAGAAGTCTTTTCCAAACCTTAATCAAACCACGTGAAGTCATTCCAAAATTGAAAGTGTCTCACTTGTATGTGCAATCACCCCACCAAAGTCAACTATCCAACTCAACAAGAACCACGAGCCTGATTCTAACTGGTTTGCGCTTTGGATTCTTTTGAAATGCTACAATAATTAAAATTTAGAAGTCTTTACCACTCGAGTATTTTAAAAGATTTTGTTGTTCTTTCCCTCAGATCCCGAACTGTGCTTAAAGAGGATGAGACTCTAAGCCTCCTAGATGTTACACATTCTTTGTTGTAGATTCAATTCATCGACAGCCTGAAGAAGTCTTGTAAAATGTGTGCTGCATTTATCAACTTTCTCCTAAGATATTACGGGCGGATCTTGCGAGGAATCCACCACTTATGTGTTCTCACTCCTCTCTCTCCAGCCCGTGTCTGTGAATCCGGCCATTTCCCAAAGCTAACATAGACTCTTCACAACAAGCTCCGAGATCCCCTACTCCAAATTGGGAGGCTGTGAGCCGTGATGACTAGCTTGAATCGTTTTCTACAGAAATTACGCGTAATGTTGGCTCAACATTGACTTAGACAGGAACTGATTTGCTCCCTGTTTTGTGTTGAAATAATTGCCTGTAAAATCGAAAAAAGAGCATTAAACTTTTCATTTCTTTTATGCATAGAGATTCTCGTTCAGCCTCTGTGTCATTCGCCTCAAGAGCTGAAGTGTGGACTCCAAAAGAGAGCTAATCTACGACAGAGAATGACTGCGCAGGCGCAAGAGGAAGCGAACGGAGGACACCAGCAGCGGCTCTAGGGGTGTTCAGAGACCAGCCAAAATGTTGATTTTCTTCTTCAGACCGGGCGCCGCCAGCCGTGATTGGTGCTTTTCACTAGATCAATCCCGGGGTATTGATGGAGAGCAAAATCGTGAAGGAAAAGGTGCTGGCCTCTTCAAAACAGAATCGTGCCGATTTACCAACAATTATTCCTCGTGCATTCTGCCAGGGTTCATTTACTTTCTGTTTGGACAAACGTTTGCTAGCATACGAGTATTTGCCTCGGAAAGTTCTGCCCCTAAAAATTGGGGACTCATATTTTTCCCTCTCCCTCTGTTCTTTAAGAAAGCTAGCGTGGCAAGGGCTTATTAAAGCTTTCAAAGCGCCAATGCAATCAGCGGACGCGCAGCATTTTCGCTCTTTGCAAAACGTTATTAGGATTTGTGAATAGGAGCCGTGCCGGGGTTGATTCAGGCAACATCTACTCACTGAAAGCGCGTTGTGAGCAAACAGTTGACAGTGGCGCGGAGAGAACTGCCGTGTGCGAATCTCCCTGTCGGTGGAAAGGCGTAGAGCCGGGGGGAGACCCGGCCGCCATAATGGTGGCCAATGGAGTGAGACGAGCTGTCAAATGCTTGCAAGGGCCCCTGCTGCGAGGCACCCCAGCCCTCTCCCAGGCCCATGTAAACATCGACTAGGGGGTCTTTCAGGGCCGCCAACTATCCCTAATGAGCGGTGACTGGAGGTAATTTGACTGATTTCACCCGGACAGTGTCGCACAGAGGGCGGTCTTCTCTCTCCTCCCATCTCTCCACCTCTATGGGAGGGGCAGCTGAGCACGCCCAACGCCCAGACCCTCGTGCCATGAGCGCTGGGAGAGTCCTCTAAAAGCCTCACATGGCGACAGGAGAATAGACGGCGATCTCTTGGTTGTCACACATAAAAAAGTCACTTTCTCCCTATTCTGGTATTGCTATGGGACGTGTACAAGAAAGAGAAGGAATGAGAAGAGGAAGAGAAAGAAGAAGAGGAGGAGAGAGCAGCTTTCTCGTCCTGACCCTGTCCCAGCGTCCACTCAAGTGACCAAATGTTGGGAATCACTTTTCTCCCTGAGCCCATCTGCCGCTTCCGGTGAAGATATTGAAACGCTCCGCCATATTCTCATCATTCCCAATTCACTGCCGTCCCCTTCATAATGCTCTTAAAGAGGCAGAAATGTGCCTCCACACGATCAGATGTGAAAACCACCTAAAATTTAGAATTTCGAGTTGGTGCTAGAGAATAAATCGGATTATTCTGAGGTCCCGTTAATGAAGACCGAAGAAACTCTGAAAGATTTGTCTGAACTTTGTTTTGTTGTTCGATTCACGTTTCAAAACATGTTTTGTCACTTTTGTGAATTTTATAAGGAAAAAGCCGGAGTCTTTAAAGGGAATTGTTCTTCAGACATTCATGGGACAAAGGCTACTACAAAGATAATCTGAATCACAGGTTAATGTCTAAGTCTTATAGCCCTTGTCACCTTCGACAGCGGTTCTATAATTAATGTGTGATGTATTTCATGTTGACGCCCATTCACTGAAGATATAACGAGATCAAGCAAATATCCCAAAAATAACCTGCCATGTTATCCTAGACATTGATGAATAGCTTTGATTCAAGTGCTTCTTTTCATGTTATTGTCGATCGCGTCGAGCTGTGTCTTGACACGGAGATGATCTGATAGAACAGGTAGTAGTGTTTGGACCCCACACTCAAGCTAAGACCAACCATGTACATTCTACTCATTGTTTCAGTGGAGGTTCTTGAGGAAAGTCTGTAAACATCTTATAATTGAGTGGGAGCCGCGCTGAGTCGTGTTATTTAGTGCAATCTCCTTCACGATTTCACCTCTTTTTTTCTTTGTTTGTTTTGTTTTGTTATTTTGGTTGGCATTGTTATAGTTTTATTTGTTCCAGACACTTTCTCCACCCAAACCAAGCTCACACACACCCAT
>NW_004797481.1:1076860-1087424 GCF_000002075.1 Aplysia californica | reverse complement strand
AAATAAATAAATAAATAAATAAATAAATAAATAAATAAATAAATAAATAAATAAATAAATAAATAAATACAGTCAGCTGCATTGCGCAGTATAAACACACTATTTGCTGTAACCAAAGTTTTCCACAAAACAACATCATGGAAGTCGACGAGGTCTACTATAATGTAAAAGTAAGGCGCTTCGATGTTGCACGCAGGAGACCCCAGTTCGATTCCCGTGTCGGGAAAATTTTCTATCGAGTATCTCGGACTTTCTGCTGTGACGTTATGCCTCCTACAACAGGGACTGGCCTTAATAGATAGGGTCGAAGCCCGCCTCCTAAATGATCAAACTTGTGTTAATGGGGTTGTGAAACATTGCATTTTTTAAAAGCTGAAGCATCAACATGGTAAAATCTAGACAGCAGTCCTTCACATTTCTTTAAAATTATGACTTTTTACAGTTTGGGCCCAAAATTGGGAAATACCAAACCTAAGACTCTCAAATGAAACAGTAGCCAAAGTGAAGCTGTACGCTTTCTAGGACATATATCTAAGTGGATTATAATTATTACGAATATATATGAGATTTTATTGTTTAGAAATTAATTGATAAATTTCTTTTTAAAAGTATAAATAAAAAAACTACATAGCAAACATAAATAGGTAAATAAGTTAATAAATACATACGTAAACAAACCAATGAATGAATGAACGAATGAATGAATGAATGAATGAATGAATGAATGAATGAATGAATGAATGAATGAAGTTCGCTTACTCATCTCTTTTGTGAGAGAGCAAAGCTGTATTTATACCTTTCCAGAACAACTGTTGTTACAAAATATAAAAAAGAAAAAAAAAGAAAAAAGAAAAAACAACAGAAACCCAGCCTCTGAATAGGCGGCACACCATTTGCCCGAATATGTATTCACAGTGGTCGAAAAATAGTGAAGGTGAAATAAAAATTAGAAGAAAAGTAAAAACTACTGATGGTAGAACTGATGAAAAATGAAATAATGAGGCTGATGTTGTTGATAATAATACTAACATAGAAGAAGAAGAAGAAGAAGAAGAAGAAGAAGAAGAAGAAGAAGAAGAAGAAGAAGAAGAAGAAGAAGAAGAAGAAGAAGAAGAAGAAGAAGAAGAAGAAGAAGAAGAAGAAGAAGAAGAAGAAGAAGAAGAAGAAGAAGTAGAAGCAGAAGTAGTAGTAGTAGTAGTAGTAGTAGTAGTAGTAGTAGTAGTAGTAGTAGTAGTAGTAGTAGTAGTAGTAGTAGTAGTAGTAGTAGTCATCGCAATAATAATAATGATAGTAGTAGTAGTAGTAGTAGTAGTAATTATTATTATTATTAATATTATTATTATTATTAATATTATTATTATTGTTATTGTTATTATTATTATTATTATTATTATTATCATTATTAGTAGTATTATTATTATTATCATAATGGTTATTATTATTATTATTATTGTTGTTGTTGTTATGGCTATCACTATTAGTGTTATGTTAATGACATCAACAACAATATTAATAATAATACTACTACTACTACTACTACTACTACTACTACTACTACTACTACTACTACTACTACTACTAACAATAACACTAATAATGATAACCATAACAATAATAATATTAATAATAATAATAATAATAATAATAATAATAATAATAATAATAATAATAATAGTAATAATAATATTGAAAATAATAGTTTAAAAAAAACCCAGTAATATTAACAATAATGATAATAATAATAATAATAATAATAATAATAATAATAATAATAATAATAATAATAATGTTCTGGGCTGTGATAAAGTTTCACAAGTCAATTTCATTATACATGTACCTTTTTTAAGGTCAGTACTACGAAGCAAAATGTCACACGTAGTCCAGCGACTCCCTCTTGTAGACACGCATTAAACAAATACAAGTACATGTTTTTACCCACAGAGCGAACATATCTCAGCTGTCTGCTAATTAATTGACTACCAATTTCTATTGCTGTAATTTTGTTGGGTTTTTTTTTTTAAAGTTATTTCAATAAATGTATTTCGCCGCCTCGAGCCTTATTATTTTCATATTGTTGTAATTTTTGTAAAATTATTTCTATTTTATATATGTGTTATGTTATCTTTATAAATTGCTCCCTTCCCTGAAGCAGAGAACGAAGCTGAATTTTCTGTACTCATATTTCTGTAACAACAGTGCTATTTTTGTCACAACAGTGATAGTTTCGTCCTTGGGAAACACGCCAACGTGGTGGCGGCAGCTGTTTTTTCATGCTAACCTTTTACACCTCGTGATTTTCTATATATTTATACACCGGAGGAACTGCGTGGGGTCGCGGCCATATTTTGACAGAACAGCTGGTATTCTTCTTCATAATCATTTTTCTATTTACAGTGTTTTGATTAGTTTTTTATTTCGTTTTCTTTCTAGTGTTGTTTCTTTGTAATGGAGGGGGGGGGGATTACAAGTTGCCATCATATCCCATCATTCTCAATATCGAAGTTTGCCATAAGTTTCGAATTTGACTGTGATCTGTCAGCAACAAAATTCCGCTGAGCTCAATTTTGCGACGGGGGTACTAGAATCGCTGAGGAAATAGTCTACATCGTGGTGAAAATTGTGCCAGATTTCAATACCAGGTATTTATACCAGAAAAGAAAATCCTACGTGATTTACCAACTAAAAGTTACCACAAACATTTTCATTTACCATTTTGAAAGTTGACATTACAAGATGTGTTTTGTACCTTTACCTTACTTTCCGTGTTTTCACGGATTTTTTTTCCTTGTTTGACGTGTGGGCAAAATGTACACTTTCAAGTATTGGACCGAAGAAAGCCCGACTCCAATTACGAATGATTTGCACAGCAGATTGTTTGGTTACTTTTGAGATTTTCATTTTTCTTTAACAATAAGTCGTGCGAATACTTACAGCATTATTGTCAAAGTTTCATTGTCTAAAAGAGAAATTGGTAGGTCAGGCGCATTTAAAACAGATACACTCATTAGCCTACACCAAACACATTATGTTCTTTAAATGGTGTTATCATAACGTTTGATTCCACAAAAGCAAACGTGGAAGGCAGTTGTAGAAAGAATGGCAATTTTTCACAGTTCAGTAGTCTACGACAACACTATTTGAGAGTCCTCATCTCGTAATGTTGACATCGATAAATGTTTTCCAACTGTCACTCATCCATCCGTCCCATAGTCAACTTACAATAACGAACTGAATGCTGTGTAAGCTGGAGACAACAAAAGTCCCAGATTGTGACGTTACGCATGGTCTGAAACCAGACCAAAACCAGCAAACAACATTTTCACTAGAAGAAAACCCACTCTGTCCAATGTTGAACGAAAGAAACGGGCTAAAAAGCATCACAGTGTCGCTGCTGTGTGAGTTCGTAGCGAAAATCGAATCATTTTTGTGTGTTTATCTAACTTTCTACGGGAAGATCTTTGGGATCGATAAATGCCATTATTGAAATTCAAGGCCAGGGTTGGGCGCGGGACAATGGCGTTTTCCAATAAGGCCATTAGAGGCTGTTCTGCTCCTCCACGCACGGACATGTGGGCCAGTTCGCAATTACAAACAAGCTGAGAAAAAACGCAATAAATACACCGAGAAAACCCCAGCATAACCTGATGGAGAAAATGAAATGGGAAAATTTATAACATAAAGAAAGAGAACACACTTCTACCCGTTTTTTCATTTCCATTTGGCGAAATGTAGAAGTGCCAGGGTGACGCAAGCTCACAAAGGGGAGACCCCCCAAACAGGGAAGAAATCTTTCATTCAAATTAGGAACCAATCTCGATTAATAATTCAAGTGAAAATTTTCCAGACCAATGAAACTGGTTCTTGTGGTAGAATATTGTCTGTGCCTCATTCAGCTCTCGTCTGTCACACACTGATCCAGACCCGCCCCTTTCCTTCACGACCAGCTGTATTTCTCCACGTCGCCCGGTCAGGGAGATGAGTGAGTGATTCACACTACACGATACAACGCTTTCACACAGGGACGACAGAATTGGAGGCTCTAAATTCCCGCCCTCAGATCTTTCCCTCCCCACAATGCAAACTGTAGCCTCGAACGCCAGACCAACTGTTCTTCTTTGGCTTACGACATTTTGCAGTTTAAAAAATTATAAACCGCCTTCAAATGACCGTTAAAAATTTGTCTCTCTCTCTATCTTTTTCCGAAAAAGTTAAAAAAAATAAATATTAACGAGCCATCTTCTCTAAACGTAATTCGATTCCCCTTTTGAGAGAAGGATCACCTTTCAAGAATCCTTTGCTTTGTGTCTTTATGTAGCAGATAAATCATTCCGATACATCAGTAGTAAACGCTCGAATTGCGAACAAAACCCAAAGAAACTGTAATAATAGCCAAGCCTCTCTTAAATGATCATTGCATTGTTTAAGAAAGAAACAGACGTGATTAATTTGCTGAGTAACACAGACATTGTTTCACCCCTACAACCTTAGAAGCTACAGCATGAATGGCTGACAACTAATTGAGTTGTCGGGTGTGCCTTTTGCATTATACACAAGCGGGCGAAGCCATGGGAAAAGGGTGGAGATTGTGTATCGAACTGAAAACCCAATACATGTAATTATTCTCTTCTGTATGGTGGTCTCTCTAGCGTAGCCTGCTCCTTCTATTTCTCCTGTGATGTCCTTGTTCTATGTTGTTGTTGGTAACATTCAAACCCATCGCGCAACCTCAGTGCTTTCTTGTCGCATCTCCATTTTCGATAACAGTGAAAAAGGTTCATAACAAAGAGTGGGCTTAAGACAAAGAAGAAGTCACATTTTCACTCTTTAAAAAATGGAGATACGACAAGAAAACACTGGGGTCGCGATCGCTGCTATACTAGAATCAAGACCTCTGTCCCATTCATGGGTCGAAACCCCCAATAATTATAACTGTGGCGGCCGTGCATGCGTCACAACGTCTCCCACTGAGGCGCTTTTATCTTTTACATAATATTTTTTACAATGTCTTACTATCCAGCTCTCTTCTATGCTGATCTGTCGACTCGGGGATGGGTCAAACAAAGTGAGTCCCTTATTTTAAATAGCATCTTTGTGTCTGGAAGGCAACTCAACTCATGAACAGTCAAAATTTTAAAGAAATGGGAAATAATGTGACCGCTATCGTGTTCCCTAAAGAAAACTTCGACCAAAAACCATTTATTGTTAGTCAAATCACAAAAATCAAAGAAAGAAAAGGCGATCCCTTTTTTTAAGCAAAGCTTTGACGGTTTTTCGCTCTGTTCAGTCTCCATAAAGTCGTTGGAAGTTTTAACTCTTTTTTAAAGTTGATCTTCCATACTCTCAGTCAGGCAAAATAAATGATGTATCTCAAAGTCCTTCAGAGCAGTCCACATATTTCTGTAAATGTGATATCCAAAACCACTTGAAAAAGGCTTAGATCAGGGGTCGCCAAACTTTCTTCCAAGTGAGGACTGAGAGAAAACCTAATGGGAGCATGATAACTTTTTTTTTTCAATACAATACACTGAAAATATGAAAATAAAAACAACTAGTCTATTGATATATAAAGCACAATACACAGGAAAAAATAAATCTGGTATATCAGAAAGTCATCAAACTGAGAAATGTAGTCATTTATAAGAATGATAGCCAAATTATTATTTCACCTATGCCCATAAATCTTAGTTTCTCATACCAAGCAGCTAAAAATGTATTAAAAAATCGAGAAAAAAAATGTTGGTGAATAAGTCATGGGCACGCAACAATTACAAACATTATCTTCCAAGCTGGGTTTTTTTGGGTTTTATTTTGTTTTATTTCTTTGTTGTTGTTGTTGTTGTTGTTGTTTTTTAACTGCTTGGTTACAAGACTACAGGCTAGACGAACTGACCTTGAGGGTAAGATTCGATCGGGTAGGCAGGCGGTATTGCTTGACCCCTGATCTAGACCAATGACGCATTTTTGTAGTGCACTCTTTTTTAAGTTGGAGAGAACCTATGCCTTAAAAGACAGCGGTCTTCACGTATCTGAAGCAATTTTGTTGTTGTTGTTGCTGCTGCTGTCGCTGTTGTTATTGTTGTTGGTGGTGTTTTTTAAAGGTTTGAATCCGAATGGTGCAGGATTTGTTTTTCTCTTTTTTTTTCTTGAATCATTTCCTCTCAATTCGTCTCAGCTCCGTTTCCAGTTCAAAAACCGAAAAAAAAAAAAATAGATAGGCCTTTGAAACGTTTAAACTTTTAGCCATTAGAGAGGTACCTAAATTCCAAAAGAACACAACTTCCACTTAAATATGACAGCCGTGAAGAAAAAGATTCCTGAAAAGACAGTTTTATAATGAACGCACTAGGTAACAAATGTTCCACTTGTTAATTGACAGGGATAAAGCTTGCTTTACCATCTTGTGATTGGATGGCATGTTAAATAATTTGATTCTTCAAGGCAATTTTTATTTTAGCCGGCTAAATTAAGATCTAAACAACCCACTTCACTAATTTTAGTAGTTTCAAGATGAACTGACGATTTGGTACCAGAATTCGCAATTAGCCTGTGCTCCACAAGTTATCAAATTGCCGATGTTGCACTATAACAAGTTACCTGTTTCAATATTAAGAAATATAAAGTGTACTTCCGACCACAGTATTTTGAGTCTAGCTGTTAGATTTATTTTTTAACTGTCCGTCTAACTTGTGTACAGTATTCTAACTTATTTCAGTAAGTTCTGCAACATCTAATAAAACAAATAAATTGTATGTAAATGGTTATCGAGGGTGCGGTGACGGAGTGGTTAGTGCGCTCGTCTTCGAAGCGGAAAGTCCGGGTTCGAGCCTCGGCGCTGCTTTCTACTTCAACAAAGTCGGTCTGTGTGGTCATTCCTCGTTCCTGGGCGAATTGCTTTAAAATTGTTGGTCCCACCCAAATGAAAACGTCCCCGAAAGATAAGAACAATGCTTGTCCAGATAGCTTTTGCTTGTCTTCGGCGGGATGTGAGACGGTGAAAATACAAGAAGAATTGCCAAAGAAAAACTACAGAAAATTAAGAAAAGGAAGTGCATCTTTATTGACCCTTGTAAGATTGCTTTACCGCGACACGAAAAGAACCATTGTCTTCACAAGCAATACTTTCAAACGAAATCACATTGTTTTTCATCTCCGTGGTCAACCATTATGTATTTTGTTTCTTTAATTGGTTTCCTTGTTTTACGTTTTCTTGTTTTGTTGTTGGTCGTGGTTCTGTTTGTCTATCTGTTTATTTGTTTGTTCGTTTGATTGTTTGTTTGTTTGCTTGTTTATTTATTTGTTAGTTTGTTTCTTTCTTTCCTTCTTTTGGAGTCGGGATGTAGTTAGACCTGTGGTTTACATAGTTTGCTCAACAGCACACTATAGCGCCCACCCGCCACCCAGTGGAAAACCGGAGTATTGACAGAGCAGTGACATTGTTTAACATTCCTGACAATCCTGTGTTCACTGACATTGAGATTACTCAGATCTCCTGACAATGACAATGAAGCCTCATTGTTATACATCCATTTGTGTCCACAAAAGGGTCCTTAGGAGGAAAGGGATTGTGCCAAATTATTGGGCAAAGAATTCGCTATTCAAACCGGTTATTCAAGTTATACTAATCTATTATCCTCACACATAACAAAGCAATACTCTGTATGAGTGAATTTTTGCTCTCTTTTGCGTTTCCATGTGTCGCCTCCGATGTATGAATAATTGACAATATAATTTGCCATTTGTCTTTGGTGCTATGTCTATTTTTCTTTCTATCTCTGTGGGTGCTCTGGTGTGGTTTGCTTTTCTTTCCTATCAAACATCTATCGCCCTTATGTCCCCTTCTTCTTTTTTTGTGTTTGTTACTCTCTTGTAACATCTCCAATCTTCTTTCGCTCAAATGACCTTATGCAGTTACGAGCGCCGAAAAACCTCTACTAAACTCTCTCTCTCTCTCTCTCTATATATATATATATATATATATATATATATATATATATATATATATATATATATATATATATATATATATATATATATATATATATATATATATCTTTTTTTAGATACGTCTTTGGTTCAGACACCATTGGGCTGCAATCCTTTACCGACTGTTTTGGGGTTCTAAAGTTTTTCTCTGCTAAAGTCACAACCTTCTAGCAGGCAAAGATGTATTCTAGTAAAGTTTTTTAAAAGTAGGGGCTGCACCGCAGTGATCAGCTTATTTTGTTTTATTGTGTTCTAGTTTCTGCATTTCTGTTGTATCACACACGTCATTGTAGGGTATTTTGAAGTGGGTTTGATAAAGGCTTCCATCAACTGCGGCCCATCATAGTCGTGCATCTAATGTGTTATTTAATAAATTAATAGTTTATGTATGCTGTTCTGGTTGAATATAGCTGTGATGTAACTGTCAGGCGCTTCGCTCTCACACGCAGAAGACAAGAGTTGTAATCCCATCTGGGGAGCTGTTTTGTTTTTGTTCGTTTGGTTGTTGTTGTTGTTGCAGTTTTGTTTTGGTTTTTGTAAATGTGGGTATTTTTTTATTCTAGTATTTCCGTCTGTCAGCTAGAACATGATATCTTTTTCAGCCCAGGTTGGCCCTGACAGGCATGGCCGGAGCAGCCCGGTTCCTTAATTATGTACACTGTGTCTATGGAGGCATAAAGAATGTACTGTAATTGCATGTTTAAGTAGTCTGTTTTACAGATGTTACATCTGTATGTTGTCTCTGATTTGTGGGAATTGATAAGTTATTTTTTTACTCGCCTACCTTTTCGTTCCAGCGTTCATCAGCTCCTTCTCCCCCACCCTCAGCGTGCCTCTCTATCCGGGCGGGTTAACAACGAGGTGTTTCCTTGAGTGGATGCTGAGATTACCCGCCTTCAATTGTCTCAAACAGGAAGCTATTGTAACAGAGCTGAGGATACCCAGTGACTCTTCCTTCTTATGTCAGTTCTCCAGATACAGAATGTCTTTTAGGGTAAGGTCAGTTTTTCTTGTGTTGGGGAGCTGCTACTGATACACCTTAAAATAGTATATTGTGTTTATCTAAAATGCACCTCAAAATAGTACATGTTTATCTAAGATGCACCTCAAAATAGTATATGTTTATCTAAGATGCAGTGGTTATCATTTAACGGTTATGCTCCCAGCAGACCAAATCATGTAGGTGGAAGGCATGAAAACTCCCCAAGTGACCCGAGTTGCAGAACATCCGGTAAAGGATTCGAATCACAGCCATTTGTACCGTGATATGAAGTGAGTGGTCGGCGCATTCCCCAAGTCGTTTTGAAGGAAATCTAATAACTGGAGAGCTTCAAGTCTCCCCACCCACCCCTCTCCCCTTATTTCCCTCTCCTCTTATTTTTATCCACAAATAAATATAGGGCCTACTGCCGCGTCAGCCATATTCAATAGAATAGAAACACGCTGAAAAGTATTCGTACAATCCCATCCTGGCGATGTTTTTGCGAATGTTTTGTCCACTCCATGGCATCGTTATAATTAAGATCATTCAGGAATCCCGCAGCTCCAGTCCTATACTACTATGTGAGAGCCAACTTAAAATGGCTTGGGTATATCCCCGAGGAAAGGCTGAGATAGTCTATAACTCGCATTCCTAATGTTGGAATAATTCACGTATTTTTATTTCAGGGCAAAAAGCCTGATAAGCACATCACAGCCGAAGGTCATCTCGCCGTCTCGGGATAAGAAAACAATTTGTCTTCAAAAAATGCGGAAATCCACAAGCGTAGCAAACGAGCAATGCCCCCCACAATATGTTGTCAACGATGCCAGATTGGCCCTCAAGACCGATTAAGACGTGTCAGTTCCATAACGCACACGACAGCCTCATTGAGACCAGGTAAAAAACTCTTGTCCGACAATCGACACCCGCTTGACCTTCCCTGTAGAGACTGACCCCAACTGCCCACTGTCCGTCCTCTGAAAAGAAGACCGGATTCCGCAACCAGTGTCCAGCCAGAGTGGTCATTCGTGCTTGCTGTTCAGATCGGCGGGGGTCAGGACTTCTTTGATAGAGCCTGCATGCGCGGTCGGTGGGCGGGCGGGCGTTTATCTCAAGTGAGCCTGGTGTCGTCTGTTCTCCCTGTGTCCCAACCCGCACTTGTAGTCCTACCCGAGGACCTCCTGGCGACAAGACCCCCCGGAAGGACCTGGCCCTCCCTCTGTCACTCGGACAAAAACTGCCAGCCTTGCGCTATGTGTGGCCGATGACAGCTTCAATTGCTCCGATGTACGTTCGCCGAGTTTTGTAAACCCAGCATAGTTGTGCCGATGTCTGGAACACTGATGGGAGGATGGCGGATCACATTATTTTGACAATGACACTATTAATAAATCTTGAGAGCTCTTTTTCGAGAAATCCTGTTTTCCTCACTATCTCTTTCTATGCTCAGCTCGTACATAGAAACAAATAAAAGCAAACAAGCAAGGACACCCCAAGACACAGGCTGCCATCGTTACAGAATGTGGCTTTACTATATTATTATTATTATTATTATTATTATTATTATTATTATTATTATTATTATTATTATTGACATTG
>NW_004797481.1:1074543-1075845 GCF_000002075.1 Aplysia californica | reverse complement strand
CACGATCCTCATCATCATCATCATCATCATCATCATCATCATCATCATCATCATCATCATCATCATCATCATCATCATCATCATCATCATCATTGTGACACAGCCGTAGTCCTCACCTCCATTCTAGCAAGCACCTCTTCTATTGTCATCCCCGTGTTCAGTCCTGCATGTCACCATCACAAGTTTAAGCATCAAACTTTCATTATGACGAACACATCGTCTCATTCTTAATAGCAACGTACTCAACTGCCGTGCAAAGAAAAGAGAGGTATCCCACTGCTTCCTCCCCCGGACAGGTTGGCTCGCTTATCCTGCCAGCGCCTGTGTGTCTGAAATGGCAGAGGATGACAAACAGATGAGGCCATTAGCCCCAAATGGTTTTCATAACTGTTATTAATTGTTTATGACAATAAACTCGCCCAAGACACGATAATTGCCGCTTAACGTGAGAAATCGCGGAGAGCGTGAGGGAAAAGGTTCCCCGTTCTCCTCCCTGTTCGCGCAATTCCGACATTTGTGAAAGTGGAGTTGAGACGGATGTCCCACAGCCAGTCTCGTCTCTTACGGCTCTAGATTTAGCGTGTAAGACTCGAGTCTGTCCTCCGTGAACAATGACTTGTGTCGATAATCTGGAGAACAGAATTATTCGCGTAATTATTCTGGATGGACGTGTCGATCACAGAGGAGTATGACTGGAGGAAGCAGAATGCATGACAAGGGGAGGAAAGAATTGGACAAGAAAAAGAAGAGCAAAAAATGTTGAAAGCTGTTGAAAGACTTAGAGAAGTGAAGACGGTTTGAAGAAAAGACAGCATTATCGAGATAGATTATATTTTAGGCTATTGTTAAACTAAATGAAAAAGTAAAACAGCAACAAAAAAGGTGTGCGTCTACGCGTGGGTCTGTTCCTTTGATAAATTGTTTTGGGGGATTCTTCTTTAATTTTTTCTTCCTTTCTATTCCTTTGGTCTGTCCGTCTGAGCATGGGCATAGCTGTTTATCTGCTCACGTTCAGAAAAAGAAACGGTTGATATTTTTGTGACCCGTTATCAACACCAATGTCGGACGAACTTCCTGTAAAGTAAACTTTCACCAAGTCATACGCGAAATTAAGCTAATATTCTAATAATTAATATCAGTATTATCACTGTTATTGTTTTTATCATTTTTTTGTATATTTTTATTATACCATTAGAATTGTGTTATAATTATTGTTATTATCATTATACTGTAATTTTAAGTATTTCTCATCATCATCATCATCACCATCACCATCATCATCATCATCATCATCATCATCAT
>NW_004797481.1:1069877-1071942 GCF_000002075.1 Aplysia californica | reverse complement strand
AGAGAGAGAGAGAGACGGGCAGACAGAGAGCCGGACAGACAGAGAGACGGGCAGACAGAGAGACGGGCAGACAGAGAGAGACAGGAACAGAGACAGAGACAAACAGCGAGAGTTATTATAGTGTGTATGCATGTGCTCACATTTGTACTTGGCAATCTGTGATTCCAAGAGTCTTCCTCTTTTACCTGCAAGTGATTGAAGATATTTGCACCCATGTGCTTTTTTAATAGTGTTTTTTCTCTCTTTCTGGCCTTTAATTGTAAATTTCTAATCTATCAGCCAATCTCAGCTGACCTTTAAGAGCTCCTAATGACATAGAAATAAATCTTTGAACACAAAGTTAAGATGCCATCAATAAATCCAAAGTGCATGTCATGAGGTCTCAAAAGATTATTATTCAGTACATATTGAGTAATAACTGCCAAGTGGATAAGAGAGGAACACAGAGCTTTGCCTTGTATAGACATTGATCATACTTCCAAAATAGCATTTATAGTAACTTTGAAAACAGAAGGTCTATAAAAGGATACTCGCGTACTTCGTGATCCTAACCTATTGTTCTCGTGTAACCTTCTATTGAAGACGTCAAAATTTCTCTAAGACAAGTGACATCAATACGACAGCAGCGGCCTATCCTTTACTTCAGATGGAGATTCGTCCAGTACGCATGCTCGAAACTGCCGTTCACTGCACGGCGGTGGCTTTCGGGACCGGAAGTCCCACAGCTCGTTACCACTCTCTCCTAGCGAGTCGAGAGAGCAGACGGGGTGAGCACTGTGCCTGGTCCCGTGAGCGTAGCGCAAGCCATGCCTAGCCGGGGTGAACTGATTGCGAAACGCGGCAAAGCTTTAGAATTACATCCAGACGTCGAATTAAGTCTATTGGGAGTTTTATTTTTTTTTACTCCGCAAAGACTGAAAATACAAATGAGAGTCACTGAATAATTTGGCTTCCCGAATGTTGGTTAGAGTGAGCTGGAGATCAAACAGGAAATGTAAGTTAAGGGAAATAACAGCTGTACAGGACGAGCGTAACAGTGTGATCTACGCTTGACAAAAGACAGAATGACAAAATAATGTCCAAGAAAAGAGAATATAATTAATCTTTGAGAACAATACCGCAATACGAAACATCTGGGGGACTATAACTTCTTTACTGTTTTGCTTATTTGTTGTTTTTGTTTGTTCGTTTGTTTGTTTGTTTGTTTGTTTGTTTGTTTGTTTGTCTGTTTGCTCTGTGCAACAATTTTGTCCCTGTTAGAAAAAAGATAAGACAATGCAAAAAAGGTATTGCCACAACAAAGAGCAAAGGAAAAACCTCATAGTCTGTACGGGCTCAAGCTTCCTCTAAGATTGGTGCCGTCTGAATGTTTGGAATTACGTTTATTTACATTAAATCTAAAAACCAATAATATAATGTTATTGGCAAACTCATTTTTCAAGAATGTCCCCATTTCACCGGCATTCCTAGCCGAAGGAGAACCAGAAAAAAACGTCCAAATTTTATGTACTTGCTCAGAAATATATGTAGGCTACCATGTCGTTCAGTTGTAAACACTGACAAAAATGTTTTGAGTAGAATACATAATATGTAACAGTCTTTTGAAATATGTTTCAATTATCTGTCATTTCTAAGGAAATGATACTACACATTGAAGGAACTAGTGAAGAAAAGTCTTACAGGGCGTGTCAAGCTCAATCAAGTGACAGCTACACTACTAACTTTGAAATTCTTTATCTGGAGATGTCGACTGAGCATGACTTGTTCTTAATATTCTTTTTTTACGTTGGTAGGTTTTTGTAGTGTCCCCACCCTACTGAATAAATCTTTATCCATTTCGAAGACAGAGCTTCTGTCGTCCGCCAGAATAGTGGGACAAATTAAAATATAATAAATATTCCTTGAATGACAAGAAAAACTGTATCTAAAATAATAAATAGCATGTTTGTGTATAGCGCAAATCCCTGCTCAATAAAGCTCTACGAGCTTTATAAGCTATCTATCTATCTACTATCTATCTATCTATCTATCTATCTATCTATCTATCTATCTATCTATCTATCTA
>NW_004797481.1:1067095-1068258 GCF_000002075.1 Aplysia californica | reverse complement strand
ATAGATAGATAGATAGATAGATAGATAGATAGATAGATAGATAGATAGATAGATACCAATCTTTCACTCTATCCGTCTGTTTCCTTAGTCTATTCTCTTTTAATTCTCATATAGAATGGAATTTCCCCTGCCAGTTTCCCTTCCTACCTCACAGCAATGTCAATGGATTTGCATAATATTTTCTCTCCATCGCCTTCTGATATTTGTAATAACTGCATTTTGGTATACTTCTTGTCTTGTACATTATTTTCATCTTTATAAACCATCTTTACAGGAAACTATCTTAGTTACTTCGTACACATATAATACATACAGCGCACTGTGCTAAGTTTGCAGGAAGAACGAACATGGCACTCAATGCATAAAGCTTACTGAGAGAAGTTTGCAAAAAATAAGTCTTGCAACATATAGTTCGTACATACAATGCATGAAGTGTATTGAAACAAGTTATCGGGAGAACGAAAATTGGAAATTCGTACACACAATGCATGCAGCATATTGAGACACTTTTGCAAAGAAATGAACATTGCTACATGTAGTTCGTACACAAGATACATAAAGCGCATTGAGACAAGTTTGCAAAAAACGAGCAATACTATATCTAGTTCATACACACAATGCATGCAGCGTATTGGGACACTTTTGCAAATAAACGAACATTGCTATATCTAGTTAGTACACAACATGCATGCAGCGTAGAGAGAGAAAGAGAGAGACAGTCTTTATCCCAACTTCGTTTATCGAATCCTCGTCCCAGTCAGAAGTCCCCCAAATAAGACTGGGCCTAAAAGAACAGGTCGAAGTGATTCTTTGGAAAAGCTGGCTTCCCACGGCCGCTGACAGGGGCTCGCCGTGTGCAGTCTATGTCCGAGGTTCCGCTAATGAGCTCAGGATGGGTCCTCGCTCAAGCGCCATTAGCGTTGGCAATGTGGGCAAAATATTTAGGTAACGTTTGGCTATTGTCCGTGGCCGTTGTTAGCGTGTGAGTTGTGAAAACAACAAGATAATTACCTTCACAGGGGCACCCGTCGACTAGCTGTCTTGTTCTGTGACGTAAGAGACCAATTACAGGTATGACAGCTTGGAGGTAGTGCTCACCCCATCCTCTCCAAAAACCACCCCTCCACCCCCGACCCCCACCCACACACACACACTTTTTCAAT
>NW_004797481.1:1064804-1066746 GCF_000002075.1 Aplysia californica | reverse complement strand
TCTCTCTCTCTCTCTCTCTCTCTCTGTCGCTCTGTCATTCTTTCTCACTGTCTCTCTGTCTCTCTAACTCTCACTCTCACTCTCTGTCGCTCGTTCTCTCTCTATTTCGGTCTGCCTCTCTTTCTCTTAGCTGTTCTCGTCTCTTCGTTCTTCGTCTCTCTGTCTCCCTTCTCATGATTATGATGATGATGATGATGATAATAATAATAATAATAATAATAATAATAATAATAATAATGATAATAATAAAGATCACTTCAGAAATGTATACTCCCTAGTGGTTCAAGGTGCTTCACAATAAAACAAGATTTAAATCAATGTTTTGGGCATACTGGCCGATTGAACGTACAACATATCTTTCAAATACATACACACTCGTAATCTGACGAAGAACACATACACGAACAGGCAATCACTGTGGCTGCCGCTCACACATGCAGTTGGAAGAAGAATAAAACTAATTAGCTGATTAGAAAAAATGGGATTTAAATAAGTGTGGGTTTTTTTAACTAAATTTTAATGCGGTCATAATGGGCCCCTCCTTAAACGCGTTTTTTTTTTTTTTTTTTTTTGGGGGGGGGGGTAGAAGACCATGTTTCTAGCCTTTCTTTACAATGATACTGTTGAGAGAACAACCTACCAACACCACCCCAACAATGCTCTGTCTACTCCTGCCCTTGACCCCCCCCCCTCCATCTCTTTCTCCTTTACCTGCTTTGCCCTCTTTCTAATTAGCACCCCCTTTAAATCACCACCAAAACGTGGCACTAACCATACCGCACAGTTTCCCATTCATTTCTTTTGCACACCTGCCCTCTCGATGTCCCTCTCCACCACCCCCTTCTTGTTATCATGGATTCTGTTCTCCTTCATCTCGATTTGACTACCTCCCCCCCCAAATCCTTCGCATTTTCCAAGATAAACATTTTTCCCCAAGTTTAGTGATGTACCTGTCCATGACATCAACACAGGAATATAATTATATCAACAATTAACTTACTAAAAAAAAGTATCGACGTACAAACACAAGTTAATAGAAAATGAACAGTATGATAACAATAGTTATTTTAACCATAAAACATGATATTCAAAAACCTGTTCAGCTTTTTTTAGTTAACATTCACCCGCACAAGCATTCACACAACAAGCATTCACACAACAAGCATTCACACAACAAGCATTGACACCCAGACATTCACCGACGCCCCCATCTCTTCAACAGTCGACAATATGGAGCCTGCGGTTGACCAGCCGCTTTGTCGCTGAAAGACACTGGCTGGTGCCAAGCGTGTCACAAGTTTCAACTGATAATGATGTTATTATTGTTATGTAGCGTCCACTAGGTACAACCCAGTCCAGTGCAAGAGCTCAGACCACAACGCTTTGTGTATGTGGTTTGTTGTAAATTGACCACCCCTACCCACCCCATCACATCCTGTTCCCATTATCTGCCCCTTGTATCCTTTCTGCTATACCCCTTCTGTCTGTCTCACTTAAATACGTGTCCCCCTTAGCTCAAATGGGAAATGCTAATATTAATATTACACAATGGTTTCTTCTGTTTCACCTATAGTATCGTTCTCTGTTATCTTTCGTTTATATAGAAGAACAAAAGAAAGGCATTCACATACACACCATGATTCCATGGCACATGCAGGGTTATCATAACAGACACACGGACCAAAAGCTAAAGGAACTGAGACAAAGAAAAGCACAAAATACACTAGCAGAAAAGAACTAGAAACAAAGCACGCGTGCGCGCGCGCGCTCACACACATACACACACATACGCACACACACACACACACACACACACACACATACACACACACACACACACACACATACATACATACATACACACACATACACAAACGCATACCTACCTACATACATACATACATACATACATACATACATACATACATACATACATACATAC
>NW_004797481.1:1062225-1063676 GCF_000002075.1 Aplysia californica | reverse complement strand
CACACACACACACACACACAAGCATACGGGTGCGCGTACAATCTCTTAACCTTCCATTTACATTAAAAGAGCACCACCTCCAATAACAGTGGCAGATCAATGGTGTTTCTGACAAACATGAGCTTTTAGATTTCTTTGAACGTTTCCTAGGTGGACCAGAGTATGGCCCGTTCACCGGATTTCTCTAGAATAAGACGTGTCCGTGGTGTTGAAAGCAGGTTTGCACAAGATAATCACAAGACTTCTTGGTGCATAGTAAATAATAGGAAGGTCTGTGATATTGGGTGGAAGGTTAGAGCTTTAAAGCACACAATCAAACGAAATATAATATCATAGTCTATCTTTGTTCTCACGGCCAACCAATAGAGCTCTTTTAATAAAGGTGTGGTATGCTCACATTTTGACTTCCTTTTAACGTATTTGCTTCGTTTTGAACGCGTTGCAGTTTCAGGATATTTTTTCACCTGGTAGGCCAGCTAAGACTGAATTTCAGTAATGTGTCGAGATAGATGAACACTCGAGTTAATAGTGTGTTGTGCTGATGTCAAGATAGCGCCTGGACTGAATCTTTTTCTTCTTGAGCTCTACAAAAGACACATTTTATAGACAGCTTGTTGTCTATGTACGTTCAGGGGATTTTAGCTGTGTCAGTATAATCAACATGTGACTGCCAATGTAAGTGTGGTTTACATCCAAGCAATTCGAAGTTTGAGCTTGTAGAATAATTGTATAGACTCATTTCTATCTTTTCGTTGTTTATTTGCAATGTTTTGTTATTGTTTCCTTTCAGTTTTGACAGCATCAAAACATTTAGCAAAATTATCAATTAAAACTGAAATCTGGTTTTGTGTCACTGACTTGTACAAAAGTGTATCATCAGCATGCATGTTTGTACTTATATATAACTAGCTGGGCTCCCTTTCGATGAGAGGAATGATTGGTGCATAAACATCAATTGAAAGTCATTGGCCTACTATATTTACATTCTACTGGAATGGACCAATAAATTTTGAGAGATGCAAAAAATTAGAAGGTCTAGATATAGAGATGCATAGATCGATTCTCTATTCCGTTTTCGTGGTTGTACATTCCAGAATTTCAAAGGTATGAAATCAGTAGTGCGCACGGCTAGTGAACAGACACCTTACTTGTTTACAATGGCGTCTTAAAAGACGGACTTTCCCAAGATTAGATCTAAACGAAGCTAATGAAAAATTGAAAATTAAACTACAGTGACTCCAAACTCCTTAATATAACTGTGCACCCTTTATATGATTCTGAACCACCGTTATTTTTTTCAAATTCGAAAGTTGAGTGGTTGGGAAGTTTTAGGCCGCCAAAGAGACGACTTTCACATATATAATAGATATATATACAAACTGTGTCGTACAAACACAAGACGTGTGCTGTTATACCAAGACAGCAGCGTAGGCTGTGCTGGGTGAAGAATG
>NW_004797481.1:1056113-1061183 GCF_000002075.1 Aplysia californica | reverse complement strand
CCACACACACACACACACACACACACACACACACACACACACACACACACACAAACTCATTGCGCGTATGTGTGAAGGGTGTCACAGATCTCTTGTAGTGCCTTCCGCTGCTAAGTGAGGACGCAAAAGAGCAGTTGTGTTTATGTACTCTTTTCTTTGCCATTACTCACTCGTCACTTTACTTTTGAGCATCTTCTCGAATGTTGTCTTTTACGTGCCGAAAAAAACCCTTACAAAAACAGATAATTCCTTATATGGCTTCTTACTAACAAATGAGGGGTTTGGTGAGTCAGTGTGAGTGTTCTCGTGTGCTCTTTTCTTTGTCTCTATGATGATTATGTATATAAAAGGAAAGTGTCAAAATATTAATTACGGCAATCGATATCGACGGGTTGTGGGGGTGGAAAGGGGGGCGTTAACTGAGCTTCGTGGCGTAAGCAAAACTCGGACTTTTGGGGGGAGAAACGTATTGCACCAGGTGAAGATGTTTTCTTTTTACCGGGACATATTATTGATATCTCTTTCAGTCTGGCAAAGTCGTGACAAGCATAAGCGAAACAGCCTGCTTCCAAAAATTAACAACTAGATTGTGCCGTAGGTTCAAACAATATTGACACGAACACCTACAACAATATACATTCACAGTAATACCAATCGGCTTACTGCAGCCGATGCATTGATTGAATCCTGCCAGCTGCCAGCCAGTAATTGGCAGCTTAATTCACAATGTATTCGGTGTATAACATAATAACGGGGGTAATTGTTTCCACTATGATCGATAGAATCTCAAGCAGTTAGTTCTTTAGTTGCACTCTTCAGTTTTGTTTCGTTGCTTGTCGTAAGATTATGGCGTGTCCTTATTTTTAATCTGAGGACGCAAAATTGCGCCTCTTCGAAAAAAATAACAGATGCGCACTTTAATTAGTTACAGCTCAAAATTCTGAGGGCACTTGGGCATAAATTTACATCCTTTGCGAAGTGCTTGTAAGCACTTTTAATAACATAATATCATCAGCGAGAAGTAAACCGCAACACATTAATTTAACTTCAAAACGAAAAACATGAGAGGTTTTGACTGCCACTGTTGACAACCTGCTTAAAAAGAGAAACGTACGTATTTGGTCGCTTTTAAGGACAAACAGGCTAACCCAGATTTCGGAGTTTTCCAGAAATCTTGACCTACACCAAAAGTGGGCATTGCCCTACCTATAGGGGAAGCGTGGTTTCATTGGTATGTACATGTATTTTTGTTTGGTTATTGAGAAAACTCTCCTTGTCTTTTAAAGAAACTGAACAAGGGGCAAAAACTTTACACCTGCGATTGTCTCAAAACAGCATTTCTCGGGACAGCCCCCTTGTGCTTAAGTTATAGTAGACATACAACTTGTGGTGCTGTACTATAACAATTAAATTATAATTTGATGTGAAGAAATTCAAAACTATGCAAGTTTTGCGAGAGCAAAATAACCTCGTCTTTAAAAAACAAAACAAATTGCAATAATACCACTTCACGAACAGTCGACCTATTTTGTACTACAAACCAAGCAATGTCACAGAAGTAAACGTTTGTGAAGACACATAGTTTACCATACTTGATAAGATTCCTATGCCTCTTCACTTCTGTCATTCCGTCGTCATTGGTCTTGAAGAAAACGTAGGTGGCTTAACAACCCCTATGCCACTCTTTTCTTTGACTACTGACGCCTGTGGTGTGATGGGTAAACGCTTTGACATTTGTACTCAGAGGATGTAAGCTCAATTCCTAGGTGGGGAGCTTTTTTAAATCCGGTATATCAGCTGTTCCGGGTTCGAGCTTTGGTTCGGACACGGATTTTGTCATGGGTACCTGACTTCGAGTCGGAGAAGTAAAGACAGCGAGGAAAGGAACTGGCCACCCTACCACAATATTATTCCGAAGGTCCAGGAAGTTGTCTCACTAACAAGGCAATCCCCAATGTCCGGACCGGATGAGGGAACAACTTTACTTTGTTATATCAGCCTTTGTGCACGGACGTTATATCCCTCATTTGGCCCAGACAGTCTAGGTTGAAGCCGACCACCCCCCCCCCCTCACCCCTCCTTGAATTACGCATATTGTGTTGACGGAGACTCAGAAATCTACATATTATTATACTTTTTATTATTATCTTTGTTTTCTGACTGTCTCATGGCCTTGCTCAGCTTCAGGACAGTCCACCCTGGGGCGTCATTCTCCTATTTCCCTTCCTACCTTTCTGCTCCCTCCTTGTTATGTGACATGCAAAATTGTCCTTGCAAGCCCTTGTGATCGTGAGCTGGAGCCATAACGCTTTAGTTCGTTTCTTTACTGTGCGTAGTCAAGTTGTTATGGGGTCCACTGGCCTGCCAGATTGTTTGTTTGTTTGTCTTTCGGCTTGTTTTGGTTGGGCTTTTTCTTTTTTGTTCACTTTTTCATTGACGAATTTGTCCAACTGTAGGAGATGTCAAGATTTTCACCAAAAGATCATATTTCTAAGACACTTTACCTTTACAGAATGTATCTTTGTTCTGAGTCCAATAATGTTTCCTCTTCTCCTTTGTTGGTTTTCAGTCCTGCTGCTATGTGTAATATTGGCGTTTGCCCTTCATCTATTTCTACTGTTTTGAAGTTTTGAAATCTACAATTTTTTCCTGCTCCAAGTCGTTGATCCTAATTTCAGCACTCACGCTAATGATGTAACTGGCCACAATTTTGGTTTCCTCTGCTCGGATGTGCACGCCATATACTGTTAGTGTCGTGTTCCGGTTTTTTTTTCACTAGACTGGTATTTTTTCTTCCTTTTTTTCTCCTAGGTCGTTAATGACGTTGGAAAATCTTAATAGCTGCCATAGCTACAATTCTAACTGTTCATTTATTGTCCTTCTGTGCATGAGTTACGATAATCTAAAGGAAAATATTCGGAAAAGCAGATACAATATTGTGTATACTTCAACTGCACGTGTATTTTGGTGTTCAAATAAACTTGGCGTCAGCGGTGTTGTCTCACGCCGGATCAGCTGTCGATGTGCCATCCTTAATCCCTGTTACTAAGGACGAGAAGAGACATTTTGGTGCTAAGAATATGCAAGAAGTCATGGCTAGTTGAGTGATTTGTCAAGAAACCATACTATATAATAAACCCTTTTAAGATATTCTGCAATTAAAAGAATCTCCTGAGATGCTTGGGATAACTGAACGTATGAATATACACAAATATACATTGTACACGTGTTAGACCAAAATAATCAATAAGAAACGATTTCCGAACTGTGAAACTACAATAACAACAATGAAATAAATGGAAATAAGACACACCAATATACAGATAAAAGTACGAACAAAGCTGAACTTTCGTGCAAGAACTGAAATTACTCCTTTTCTGGTTTTTCTTCTTTTTTTTCTTTTTTTTCTGGTTGTGAAGAAAATGTGTGAACAATGCAGACAGACAGACAGACAGACAGACAGACAGACAGACAGACAGACAGACAGACAGGTAAACAGACAAGTAGACAGGCAAACAGACAGGGGAGTGAATGTATGGGTTGTTTTTAAAAAACGCGGACCCACTTAAAGGGCAATAACTCGATCATAGTTGCACTAATTTCAATAAAACTTCAGACAAATAGAATTCAACCATGAATACATCAAGTTTGTAAATGTGAAAGATATCAGACAAATTGCTGTCAAAATTGGGTGAAACGCAACGTTTTATTTCTTAACAATGTTCAACTACATGGGTGTGGTCGGTATATTATTCTGGTTTCAGGACAATAGGGACGTTAAAACAGAGAGTCACATCAGATGGACATCTAAACGTGCCGAGAAAGTTTTGGAGAAGTTTTGGAGAGAATGCATTATGTTGTAGAGGCCTGGTTCTAGGGAGATGTGATGGGGCCACACCCCGCAGGTTAAGAGTGGCCCTTGTGTAGGTGTGAGACAGGTTTAGAGAACGCTTTATATGCCGCACATTTACAAATGTGGTCACCACATTTCTCTTAACTTGAGTCTCTTCAATTATTACCTTTTTAAAACAAAATTTGAACGACAGAGTCTTGGGAAACAACCCACAAATAATTGAAGAGTTAAAACTTAATGCTGGGTATGACGTCCAGTGAACCGACCCAGAAACATACCACGGGGTTATTCAAAATTCCCAGTAGCATATTGGAGCTTATAGGGAGAGATATGGTCAACACCTAGAGATTTAGAGATTTAAATAGACATCACCTCCCTGGGTTTACTTGGCAATATCAATTTTGGATAAATTTGTCCTTCAATGCACAAGTAGTGACTATTTGAAATGGAATAATAAGGTTGATTTTTATTGAGTTACAATGTTTTGCGTTTCGGTCAATTTTGGTGGACATTTTTTTTCTCGAACAATTTAGTTGATTTTTTTCATATTCACAAATCTGACGTAGTTGTGGCTGAATTGTATTTGCTCGAAGTTTTGTAGAAAATTGGTTTCCAGATAATTAAGTTATTGAGCTTTAAATGGGTCCTCCTTTTTGTAGACATACGGTATTTTGGTATTCATTTTTGTTGTTCACAACTAGAAGAAATTTGTCCTTGTGGGGTAAACACGATTGCTTGATTCCCTTACTAAACCTACAAACGGTGAGTACATTTTAAGACCTGTTTGAATATTGTGGCAAGGAAGATGATTAACTTTTCTGCACCTCAAAATCTGGACCCGCACACTACGGTGGAAAAAATGATTATTTGTTCAAACGATATGTTAAGTTCTTGCTGTAGGTATGACGTTATGTTTTCTTTCAGGTATGTCATTGAGAGACACATTTCCTTAAAAGCTATGCCCATTTTCAGGAACGGTTCGGTTCAGTTTTGTCGTCTGAGCTAGCCAGATTCTGATCTTCCTCCATCATGGTACAAACCGAGTAAAACCAACGAGAACCTTCAAAATACAAATTCGTTTATTTTCAGGAGCCGTGAGTCGGGCGATCGGGTTGGGGCAGGGATCTATACGTAGTATGCTCTTAAGTCGCCAGACACTGAATCGAACCGACCTCAAACGGGTACCACCTATTATGGGAAAATAAACTGATCGGATT
>NW_004797481.1:1052414-1054907 GCF_000002075.1 Aplysia californica | reverse complement strand
TCATCATCATCATCATCATCATCATCATCATCATCATCATCATCATCATCATCATCATCATCATCATCATTATCGCCATCATCATTATTATTATTATTAAGTTTATCATTATTATTATTAATGCTGTTGTTGTAGTTGTTGTTGTTCTTGTTGTTGTTGTTGTTGCTGAAGTTGTTATTACTGTTTTTGTTGCCATGTCCCTCAGTTCTGTGTAGAAAGACACCATGTAGGCAGTGAGATCAAACGGGCCAGAAATAAGTATGGAAATTTCTTATGAGTACACAAATGTGGCTCCGTTGTAGCTGCTTTTCTAGACATATTTCTTTAAGAAATAACCTGCTAAATACGTCAGTAGTCCTTGCTTTATACATGAAAAGGAGATTCACAGAGCTGACGGGTTTTCCTTAAACTTGGTCTCATACATGATCGAATGAGAACATATGAGAAGAAAATATTGAACCCTGAACTTGTGTTTACCAGGTCGAGCCGAGGCTTCCTACTGACAGTAACGACAGCGAATATTTGTCCCCCCTTATAAATACGAATTTGTTATTTCGGAGGATGGCGGTTTTGACCATGCCTGTCAGGCCCAACGTCAGGCTGAGTGCGATACGCTACCCCAGCACTGAGACAGACACGTTTGATGACATAGATCAATCGAACTCGCCTTTTTCAACACTATTAGGTTATTCGAGTTTAATGTCCATCTCCGCAAGGACAGAGCCGAATGGGAATTTCGTGTAAAGTGCCTTTCCCAAGGACACAACGTCAGACCCAGCTGTGGCTCGAGATCCCGAACTCGCAACCTCACGATTACGAGTCCGGTAGCCTGACCACAAGGTTACTGACGCCACTGCCTCTGGTGTATTCAACAAATCACAATCGCACCACAGACACCGATATGAACTCATTCAAATCTGCCATGCTTTAATCTATTTTAAATTCCTGCACCAGAGTTTACCCTGTGACTGGGCGCTGTATACAAAAGGAATCATGAGATCGACCTCCGAACATTCGTCAAAGTCAATAAAAATGGGTCTTTTGAAAATAACAGTACTTTCAAGCAGTCTCTTAGATGGCGTTTCAGTACAATATGTGCCCGCACGTTTGAGGCAAAGAGCTGGAAACGCCCGTGTGTATAACACAACTGGAAAGGAATTAAATTTAATTTACATTATTCTTTTTTTATACGGGTGAGCGAAATATAGGAGCATGACGTCGGTCAGTGGTTTACAATTGGAAGGTGTGAAAAACTCGGTTAGCTTCAGCAAGCAAATGATTGTGTTCCTTATTATTTGGTTAACTCAGCCAGCACCAGTGCGGATTACAAGACGAACACCTTCTCCCATCCTTTTCTTACTGCAGCACTCAATAAGAAGAAATGGTTATTGTTTAAGTAACCCGGGGTTGAAAACAGTCGATTTTGGACCAAAATATCAATTTTGAGATTTTGATCTCATATAAAAGTTCAATCATTTTTCTATCTTTCGATGTATGACAGAATGTTGAAATCGTCTTAGAAATGCCTAAAAATCCATTTGTGCGAGGTATGCTCTGCCCACCCCCCCCCCCTCTTCTAAAACGACAAAAAAGGCACTCTTTTTCTCTATATGTGACACCTTTTCTCGCTTGGGAGTAATGGCTTGCCGTATTCGAAACCCATCATGTTTGGTATCGATGCTTCTGAGGCTTTTAATTGTTGGAGAAGGTTAGTACCTTTCACTTTTGACGTTACTAACAACATGCAAGAACTGCTTTCGTCGTATACTAACAAGGGCAAACTTTAAACAGCTGTTTCTCAAAATAGCAATTTGTAATGTTTGACCCAATTTATTTTCTTACAATGTTCCATGTTTTTCAACATACAGACTTGAAATTTGGCGCACAGGTAGTTTATTCAAAACCATAAACTGTTGAGTGGTTTTTATGGTATTAGCTACTCATGTTGTAGTGTTAGAGGATTTCTTTCTCAGTGACCCCCCCCCCCCTAAATTTTCCACTCCTTTTGGACAAACTCACTTTGGTGACCTTTACTGATTACTAATGGTCCTATCAATATTAAAACTAGCTAGCTGTAAAATTTCATGTCTTCTCCCCCTTTTGTCTGAATTTCGTCTTGGTAGCACAGTTTTGAAATGTTTACGAAAATAAAATTGTCAAAAAAATCCAATGTGGCCGCCTTTTCCATGGTAACGGATGAATTTAAGAATTCTTTGAAGGTGTAGATTTTCCTTCCTCCACATAAGTTTCAACATATATCAATGCTAGCTTCACATGTTCTCTGGTTTTAAAAAATAGTTGGCAAGGAAGCGATACTCCTTAAAGAGTATGTATTAAATGACATGCCATCTTGCCATATTGTAAGTTAATAATATAATTTGTACGAACTTACAGAGTTGTTTAGTCCCAAAAACAAACACACACACAAAGATATATACATATTGTATAAATATGTGTGTGTGTGTGTGTGTGTGTGTGTGTGTGTGTGTGTGC
>NW_004797481.1:1051332-1051848 GCF_000002075.1 Aplysia californica | reverse complement strand
GTAGAAATGCGAAGTCAGGTCATGAAATAGGACCCGACATCAAAACTCTTTGTCCCCAGTCGTGCTTCGATACGTCGCCCATGTTTGTTATTATACTGTTTTCTGTCTGTCTTTGTTTCTTTCTTTGTTTCTCTCTTTCTATCTGTTGTGGGCGTTCGGAGACCGGGGGAAAATTAGTTCCAGAATCATTAACCCCGGCTGGGGGAGGCTATTCAATCGTTGTCAAAATAGGTGCGAGCTGGCGGAGACGGCGAGACAGGCCGTTTGACCGGCCAGGGCCCACAACTCTAATGACACAGGCAATGAGGGGGCCCTGAGCTCCGAGGTGTGCCTCTTGTCTCCCCTGGCTCGGACAGAAACAACGGGCCGAGAAGAGCCGAGGACGGTGGAAGACTGGGCTAAAGGAAACGGGAGTTTGGGGAGACCAAATGCACGGTTCTATCTATCTATCTATCTATCTATCTGTCTATCTATCTATCTATCTATCTATCTATTTGAGTATCTATCGATCTATCT